>NW_027367441.1:0-58097 GCF_046119375.1 Phyllobates terribilis | reverse complement strand
TGTAAATGCACAAACAGTAATATCTCCACATTGCACGGTGCAATTCTGAAATTTTTTGCTTTTTCCTGTTAATCCTAGCATGATAAAGAAGATTCAAAGAGAGTGAGATGCCAGCTCCTTTCATTCAGTCAGTAGCTTCAAACATTTCTGGTATATGAAAAACATGTTTTTTAATGGCAAAAATCAATGAATATTGTAAATGCACAAACAGTAATATCTCCACATTGCAAGGTGCAATTCTGAAATTTTTTGCTTTTTCCTGTTAATCCTAGCATGATAAAGAAGATTCAAAGAGAGTGAGATGCCAGCTCCTTTCATTCAGTCAGTAGCTTCAAACATTTCTGGACGTTTTTCAATGGCAAAAATCAATGAATATTGTAAATGCCCAAACAGTAATATCTCCACATTGCACGGTGCAATTCTGAAATTTTTAGCTTTTTCCTGTTAATCCTAGCATGATAAAGAAGATTCAAAGAGAGTGAGATGCCAGCTCCTTTCATTCAGTCAGTAGCTTCAAACATTTCTGGTATATGAAAAACATGTTTTTCAATGGCAAAAATCAATGAATATTGTAAATGCACAAACAGTAATATCTCCACATTGCACGGTGCAATTCTGAAATTTTTAGCTTTTTCCTGTTAATCCTAGCATGATAAAGAAGATTCAAAGAGAGTGAGATGCCAGCTCCTTTCATTCAGTCAGTAGCTTCAAACATTTCTGGTATATGAAAAACATGTTTTTCAATGGCAAAAATCAATGAATATTGTAAATGCACAAACAGTAATATCTCCACAATGCAAGGTGCAATTCTGAAATTTTTAGCTTTTTCCTGTTAATCCTAGCATGATAAAGAAGATTCAAAGAGAGTGAGATGCCAGCTCCTTTCATTCAGTCAGTAGCTTCAAACATTTCTGGTATATGAAAAACATGTTTTTCAATGGCAAAAATCAATGAATATTGTAAATGCACAAACAGTAATATCTCCACATTGCACGGTGCAATTCTGAAATTTTTAGCTTTTTCCTGTTAATCCTAGCATGATAAAGAAGATTCAAAGAGAGTGAGATGCCAGCTCCTTTCATTCAGTCAGTAGCTTCAAACATTTCTGGTATATGAAAAACATGTTTTTCAATGGCAAAAATCAATGAATATTGTAAATGCACAAACAGTAATATCTCCACATTGCAAGGTGCAATTCTGAAATTTTTTGCTTTTTCCTGTTAATCCTAGCATGATAAAGAAGATTCAAAGAGAGTGAGATGCCAGCTCCTTTCATTCAGTCAGTAGCTTCAAACATTTCTGGTATATGAAAAACATGTTTTTCAATGGCAAAAATCAATGAATATAGTAAATGCACAAACAGTAATATCTCCACATTGCACGGTGCAATTCTGAAATTTTTTGCTTTTTCCTGTTAATCCTAGCATGATAAAGAAGATTCAAAGAGAGTGAGATGCCAGCTCCTTTCATTCAGTCAGTAGCTTCAAACATTTCTGGTATATGAAAAACATGTTTTTCAATGGCAAAAATCAATGAATATTGTAAATGCACAAACAGTAATATCTCCACATTGCAAGGTGCAATTCTGAAATTTTTTGCTTTTTCCTGCTAATCCTAGCATGATAAAGAAGATTCAAAGAGAGTGAGATGCCAGCTCCTTTCATTCAGTCAGTAGCTTCAAACATTTCTGGACGTTTTTCAATGGCAAAAATCAATGAATATTGTAAATGCACAAACAGTAATATCTCCACATTGCAAGGTGCAATTCTGAAATTTTTTGCTTTTTCCTGCTAATCCTAGCATGATAAAGAAGATTCAAAGAGAGTGAGATGCCAGCTCCTTTCATTCAGTCAGTAGCTTCAAACATTTCTGGTATATGAAAAACATGTTTTTCAATGGCAAAAATCAATGAATATTGTAAATGCACAAACAGTAATATCTCCACATTGCAAGGTGCAATTCTGAAATTTTTTGCTTTTTCCTGTTAATCCTAGCATGATAAAGAAGATTCAAAGAGAGTGAGATGCCAGCTCCTTTCATTCAGTCAGTAGCTTCAAACATTTCTGGACGTTTTTCAATGGCAAAAATCAATGAATATTGTAAATGCACAAACAGTAATATCTCCACATTGCACGGTGCAATTCTGAAATTTTTAGCTTTTTCCTGTTAATCCTAGCATGATAAAGAAGATTCAAAGAGAGTGAGATGCCAGCTCCTTTCATTCAGTCAGTAGCTTCAAACATTTCTGGTATATGAAAAACATGTTTTTCAATGGCAAAAATCAATGAATATTGTAAATGCACAAACAGTAATATCTCCACATTGCACGGTGCAATTCTGAAATTTTTAGCTTTTTCCTGTTAATCCTAGCATGATAAAGAAGATTCAAAGAGAGTGAGATGCCAGCTCCTTTCATTCAGTCAGTAGCTTCAAACATTTCTGGTATATGAAAAACATGTTTTTCAATGGCAAAAATCAATGAATATTGTAAATGCACAAACAGTAATATCTCCACATTGCACGGTGCAATTCTGAAATTTTTAGCTTTTTCCTGTTAATCCTAGCATGATAAAGAAGATTCAAAGAGAGTGAGATGCCAGCTACTTTCATTCAGTCAGTAGCTTCAAACATTTCTGGTATATGAAAAACATGTTTTTCAATGGCAAAAATCAATGAATATTGTAAATGCACTAACAGTAATATCTCCACATTGCACGGTGCAATTCTGAAATTTTTTGCTTTTTCCTGCTAATCCTAGCATGATAAAGAAGATTCAAAGAGAGTGAGATGCCAGCTCCTTTCATTCAGTCAGTAGCTTCAAACATTTCTGGTATATGAAAAACATGTTTTTCAATGGCAAAAATCAATGAATATTGTAAATGCACAAACAGTAATATCTCCACATTGCACGGTGCAATTCTGAAATTTTTAGCTTTTTCCTGTTAATCCTAGCATGATAAAGAAGATTCAAAGAGAGTGAGATGCCAGCTCCTTTCATTCAGTCAGTAGCTTCAAACATTTCTGGTATATGAAAAACATGTTTTTCAATGGCAAAAATCAATGAATATTGTAAATGCACAAACAGTAATATCTCCACATTGCACGGTGCAATTCTGAAATTTTTAGCTTTTTCCTGCTAATCCTAGCATGATAAAGAAGATTCAAAGAGAGTGAGATGCCAGCTCCTTTCATTCAGTCAGTAGCTTCAAACATTTCTGGACGTTTTTCAATGGCAAAAATCAATGAATATTGTAAATGCACAAACAGTAATATCTCCACATTGCACGGTGCAATTCTGAAATTTTTAGCTTTTTCCTGTTAATCCTAGCATGATAAAGAAGATTCAAAGAGAGTGAGATGCCAGCTCCTTTCATTCAGTCAGTAGCTTCAAACATTTCTGGTATATGAAAAACATGTTTTTCAATGGCAAAAATCAATGAATATTGTAAATGCACAAACAGTAATATCTCCACATTGCACGGTGCAATTCTGAAATTTTTTGCTTTTTCCTGCTAATCCTAGCATGATAAAGAAGATTCAAAGAGAGTGAGATGCCAGCTCCTTTCATTCAGTCAGTAGCTTCAAACATTTCTGGACGTTTTTCAATGGCAAAAATCAATGAATATTGTAAATGCACAAACAGTAATATCTCCACATTGCACGGTGCAATTCTGAAATTTTTAGCTTTTTCCTGTTAATCCTAGCATGATAAAGAAGATTCAAAGAGAGTGAGATGCCAGCTCCTTTCATTCAGTCAGTAGCTTCAAACATTTCTGGTATATGAAAAACATGTTTTTCAATGGCAAAAATCAATGAATATTGTAAATGCACAAACAGTAATATCTCCACATTGCACGGTGCAATTCTGAAATTTTTTGCTTTTTCCTGCTAATCCTAGCATGATAAAGAAGATTCAAAGAGAGTGAGATGCCAGCTCCTTTCATTCAGTCAGTAGCTTCAAACATTTCTGGTATATGAAAAACATGTTTTTCAATGGCAAAAATCAATGAATATTGTAAATGCACAAACAGTAATATCTCCACATTGCACGGTGCAATTCTGAAATTTTTTGCTTTTTCCTGTTAATCCTAGCATGATAAAGAAGATTCAAAGAGAGTGAGATGCCAGCTCCTTTCATTCAGTCAGTAGCTTCAAACATTTCTGGTATATGAAAAACATGTTTTTCAATGGCAAAAATCAATGAATATTGTAAATGCACAAACAGTAATATCTCCACATTGCAAGGTGCAATTCTGAAATTTTTAGCTTTTTCCTGCTAATCCTAGCATGATAAAGAAGATTCAAAGAGAGTGAGATGCCAGCTCCTTTCATTCAGTCAGTAGCTTCAAACATTTCTGGTATATGAAAAACATGTTTTTCAATGGCAAAAATCAATGAATATTGTAAATGCACAAACAGTAATATCTCCACATTGCACGGTGCAATTCTGAAATTTTTTGCTTTTTCCTGTTAATCCTAGCATGATAAAGAAGATTCAAAGAGAGTGAGATGCCAGCTCCTTTCATTCAGTCAGTAGCTTCAAACATTTCTGGTATATGAAAAACATGTTTTTCAATGGCAAAAATCAATGAATATTGTAAATGCACAAACAGTAATATCTCCACATTGCAAGGTGCAATTCTGAAATTTTTTGCTTTTTCCTGTTAATCCTAGCATGATAAAGAAGATTCAAAGAGAGTGAGATGCCAGCTCCTTTCATTCAGTCAGTAGCTTCAAACATTTCTGGACGTTTTTCAATGGCAAAAATCAATGAATATTGTAAATGCACAAACAGTAATATCTCCACATTGCACGGTGCAATTCTGAAATTTTTAGCTTTTTCCTGTTAATCCTAGCATGATAAAGAAGATTCAAAGAGAGTGAGATGCCAGCTCCTTTCATTCAGTCAGTAGCTTCAAACATTTCTGGTATATGAAAAACATGTTTTTCAATGGCAAAAATCAATGAATATTGTAAATGCACAAACAGTAATATCTCCACATTGCACGGTGCAATTCTGAAATTTTTAGCTTTTTCCTGTTAATCCTAGCATGATAAAGAAGATTCAAAGAGAGTGAGATGCCAGCTCCTTTCATTCAGTCAGTAGCTTCAAACATTTCTGGTATATGAAAAACATGTTTTTCAATGGCAAAAATCAATGAATATTGTAAATGCACAAACAGTAATATCTCCACAATGCAAGGTGCAATTCTGAAATTTTTAGCTTTTTCCTGTTAATCCTAGCATGATAAAGAAGATTCAAAGAGAGTGAGATGCCAGCTCCTTTCATTCAGTCAGTAGCTTCAAACATTTCTGGTATATGAAAAACATGTTTTTCAATGGCAAAAATCAATGAATATTGTAAATGCACAAACAGTAATATCTAAACATTGCACGGTGCAATTCTGAAATTTTTAGCTTTTTCCTGTTAATCCTAGCATGATAAAGAAGATTCAAAGAGAGTGAGATGCCAGCTCCTTTCATTCAGTCAGTAGCTTCAAACATTTCTGGTATATGAAAAACATGTTTTTCAATGGCAAAAATCAATGAATATTGTAAATGCACAAACAGTAATATCTCCACATTGCAAGGTGCAATTCTGAAATTTTTTGCTTTTTCCTGTTAATCCTAGCATGATAAAGAAGATTCAAAGAGAGTGAGATGCCAGCTCCTTTCATTCAGTCAGTAGCTTCAAACATTTCTGGTATATGAAAAACATGTTTTTCAATGGCAAAAATCAATGAATATAGTAAATGCACAAACAGTAATATCTCCACATTGCAAGGTGCAATTCTGAAATTTTTTGCTTTTTCCTGTTAATCCTAGCATGATAAAGAAGATTCAAAGAGAGTGAGATGCCAGCTCCTTTCATTCAGTCAGTAGCTTCAAACATTTCTGGACGTTTTTCAATGGCAAAAATCAATGAATATTGTAAATGCACAAACAGTAATATCTCCACATTGCACGGTGCAATTCTGAAATTTTTTGCTTTTTCCTGCTAATCCTAGCATGATAAAGAAGATTCAAAGAGAGTGAGATGCCAGCTCCTTTCATTCAGTCAGTAGCTTCAAACATTTCTGGTATATGAAAAACATGTTTTTCAATGGCAAAAATCAATGAATATTGTAAATGCACAAACAGTAATATCTCCACATTGCAAGGTGCAATTCTGAAATTTTTTGCTTTTTCCTGCTAATCCTAGCATGATAAAGAAGATTCAAAGAGAGTGAGATGCCAGCTCCTTTCATTCAGTCAGTAGCTTCAAACATTTCTGGACGTTTTTCAATGGCAAAAATCAATGAATATTGTAAATGCACAAACAGTAATATCTCCACATTGCAAGGTGCAATTCTGAAATTTTTTGCTTTTTCCTGCTAATCCTAGCATGATAAAGAAGATTCAAAGAGAGTGAGATGCCAGCTCCTTTCATTCAGTCAGTAGCTTCAAACATTTCTGGTATATGAAAAACATGTTTTTCAATGGCAAAAATCAATGAATATTGTAAATGCACAAACAGTAATATCTCCACATTGCACGGTGCAATTCTGAAATTTTTTGCTTTTTCCTGCTAATCCTAGCATGATAAAGAAGATTCAAAGAGAGTGAGATGCCAGCTCCTTTCATTCAGTCAGTAGCTTCAAACATTTCTGGTATATGAAAAACATGTTTTTCAATGGCAAAAATCAATGAATATTGTAAATGCACAAACAGTAATATCTCCACATTGCTCGGTGCAATTCTGAAATTTTTAGCTTTTTCCTGTTAATCCTAGCATGATAAAGAAGATTCAAAGAGAGTGAGATGCCAGCTCCTTTCATTCAGTCAGTAGCTTCAAACATTTCTGGTATATGAAAAACATGTTTTTCAATGGCAAAAATCAATGAATATTGTAAATGCACAAACAGTAATATCTCCACATTGCACGGTGCAATTCTGAAATTTTTTGCTTTTTCCTGCTAATCCTAGCATGATAAAGAAGATTCAAAGAGAGTGAGATGCCAGCTCCTTTCATTCAGTCAGTAGCTTCAAACATTTCTGGTATATGAAAAACATGTTTTTCAATGGCAAAAATCAATGAATATTGTAAATGCACAAACAGTAATATCTCCACATTGCACGGTGCAATTCTGAAATTTTTTGCTTTTTCCTGTTAATCCTAGCATGATAAAGAAGATTCAAAGAGAGTGAGATGCCAGCTCCTTTCATTCAGTCAGTAGCTTCAAACATTTCTGGTATATGAAAAACATGTTTTTCAATGGCAAAAATCAATGAATATTGTAAATGCACAAACAGTAATATCTCCACATTGCAAGGTGCAATTCTGAAATTTTTTGCTTTTTCCTGTTAATCCTAGCATGATAAAGAAGATTCAAAGAGAGTGAGATGCCAGCTCCTTTCATTCAGTCAGTAGCTTCAAACATTTCTGGACGTTTTTCAATGGCAAAAATCAATGAATATTGTAAATGCACAAACAGTAATATCTCCACATTGCACGGTGCAATTCTGAAATTTTTAGCTTTTTCCTGTTAATCCTAGCATGATAAAGAAGATTCAAAGAGAGTGAGATGCCAGCTCCTTTCATTCAGTCAGTAGCTTCAAACATTTCTGGTATATGAAAAACATGTTATTCAATGGCAAAAATCAATGAATATTGTAAATGCACTAACAGTAATATCTCCACATTGCACGGTGCAATTCTGAAATTTTTTGCTTTTTCCTGCTAATCCTAGCATGATAAAGAAGATTCAAAGAGAGTGAGATGCCAGCTCCTTTCATTCAGTCAGTAGCTTCAAACATTTCTGGTATATGAAAAACATGTTTTTCAATGGCAAAAATCAATGAATATTGTAAATGCACAAACAGTAATATCTCCACATTGCACGGTGCAATTCTGAAATTTTTAGCTTTTTCCTGTTAATCCTAGCATGATAAAGAAGATTCAAAGAGAGTGAGATGCCAGCTCCTTTCATTCAGTCAGTAGCTTCAAACATTTCTGGTATATGAAAAACATGTTTTTCAATGGCAAAAATCAATGAATATTGTAAATGCACAAACAGTAATATCTCCACATTGCACGGTGCAATTCTGAAATTTTTAGCTTTTTCCTGCTAATCCTAGCATGATAAAGAAGATTCAAAGAGAGTGAGATGCCAGCTCCTTTCATTCAGTCAGTAGCTTCAAACATTTCTGGACGTTTTTCAATGGCAAAAATCAATGAATATTGTAAATGCACAAACAGTAATATCTCCACATTGCACGGTGCAATTCTGAAATTTTTAGCTTTTTCCTGTTAATCCTAGCATGATAAAGAAGATTCAAAGAGAGTGAGATGCCAGCTCCTTTCATTCAGTCAGTAGCTTCAAACATTTCTGGTATATGAAAAACATGTTTTTCAATGGCAAAAATCAATGAATATTGTAAATGCACAAACAGTAATATCTCCACATTGCACGGTGCAATTCTGAAATTTTTTGCTTTTTCCTGCTAATCCTAGCATGATAAAGAAGATTCAAAGAGAGTGAGATGCCAGCTCCTTTCATTCAGTCAGTAGCTTCAAACATTTCTGGACGTTTTTCAATGGCAAAAATCAATGAATATTGTAAATGCACAAACAGTAATATCTCCACATTGCACGGTGCAATTCTGAAATTTTTAGCTTTTTCCTGTTAATCCTAGCATGATAAAGAAGATTCAAAGAGAGTGAGATGCCAGCTCCTTTCATTCAGTCAGTAGCTTCAAACATTTCTGGTATATGAAAAACATGTTTTTCAATGGCAAAAATCAATGAATATTGTAAATGCACAAACAGTAATATCTCCACATTGCACGGTGCAATTCTGAAATTTTTTGCTTTTTCCTGCTAATCCTAGCATGATAAAGAAGATTCAAAGAGAGTGAGATGCCAGCTCCTTTCATTCAGTCAGTAGCTTCAAACATTTCTGGTATATGAAAAACATGTTTTTCAATGGCAAAAATCAATGAATATTGTAAATGCACAAACAGTAATATCTCCACATTGCACGGTGCAATTCTGAAATTTTTTGCTTTTTCCTGTTAATCCTAGCATGATAAAGAAGATTCAAAGAGAGTGAGATGCCAGCTCCTTTCATTCAGTCAGTAGCTTCAAACATTTCTGGTATATGAAAAACATGTTTTTCAATGGCAAAAATCAATGAATATTGTAAATGCACAAACAGTAATATCTCCACATTGCAAGGTGCAATTCTGAAATTTTTAGCTTTTTCCTGCTAATCCTAGCATGATAAAGAAGATTCAAAGAGAGTGAGATGCCAGCTCCTTTCATTCAGTCAGTAGCTTCAAACATTTCTGGACGTTTTTCAATGGCAAAAATCAATGAATATTGTAAATGCACAAACAGTAATATCTCCACATTGCACGGTGCAATTCTGAAATTTTTAGCTTTTTCCTGTTAATCCTAGCATGATAAAGAAGATTCAAAGAGAGTGAGATGCCAGCTCCTTTCATTCAGTCAGTAGCTTCAAACATTTCTGGTATATGAAAAACATGTTTTTCAATGGCAAAAATCAATGAATATTGTAAATGCACAAACAGTAATATCTCCACATTGCAAGGTGCAATTCTGAAATTTTTTGCTTTTTCCTGCTAATCCTAGCATGATAAAGAAGATTCAAAGAGAGTGAGATGCCAGCTCCTTTCATTCAGTCAGTAGCTTCAAACATTTCTGGTATATGAAAAACATGTTTTTCAATGGCAAAAATCAATGAATATTGTAAATGCACAAACAGTAATATCTCCACATTGCAAGGTGCAATTCTGAAATTTTTTGCTTTTTCCTGTTAATCCTAGCATGATAAAGAAGATTCAAAGAGAGTGAGATGCCAGCTCCTTTCATTCAGTCAGTAGCTTCAAACATTTCTGGTATATGAAAAACATGTTTTTCAATGGCAAAAATCAATGAATATTGTAAATGCACAAACAGTAATATCTCCACATTGCACGGTGCAATTCTGAAATTTTTTGCTTTTTCCTGCTAATCCTAGCATGATAAAGAAGATTCAAAGAGAGTGAGATGCCAGCTCCTTTCATTCAGTCAGTAGCTTCAAACATTTCTGGACGTTTTTCAATGGCAAAAATCAATGAATATTGTAAATGCACAAACAGTAATATCTCCACATTGCACGGTGCAATTCTGAAATTTTTTGCTTTTTCCTGTTAATCCTAGCATGATAAAGAAGATTCAAAGAGAGTGAGATGCCAGCTCCTTTCATTCAGTCAGTAGCTTCAAACATTTCTGGTATATGAAAAACATGTTTTTCAATGGCAAAAATCAATGAATATTGTAAATGCACAAACAGTAATATCTCCACATTGCAAGGTGCAATTCTGAAATTTTTTGCTTTTTCCTGTTAATCCTAGCATGATAAAGAAGATTCAAAGAGAGTGAGATGCCAGCTCCTTTCATTCAGTCAGTAGCTTCAAACATTTCTGGTATGTGAAAAACGTGTTTTTCAATGGCAAAAATCAATGAATATTGTAAATGCACAAACAGTAATATCTCCACATTGCAAGGTGCAATTCTGAAATTTTTAGCTTTTTCCTGTTAATCCTAGCATGATAAAGAAGATTCAAAGAGAGTGAGATGCCAGCTCCTTTCATTCAGTCAGTAGCTTCAAACATTTCTGGTATATGAAAAACATGTTTTTCAATGGCAAAAATCAATGAATATTGTAAATGCACAAACAGTAATATCTCCACATTGCACGGTGCAATTCTGAAATTTTTTGCTTTTTCCTGTTAATCCTAGCATGATAAAGAAGATTCAAAGAGAGTGAGATGCCAGCTCCTTTCATTCAGTCAGTAGCTTCAAACATTTCTGGTATATGAAAAACATGTTTTTCAATGGCAAAAATCAATGAATATTGTAAATGCACAAACAGTAATATCTCCACATTGCACGGTGCAATTCTGAAATTTTTTGCTTTTTCCTGTTAATCCTAGCATGATAAAGAAGATTCAAAGAGAGTGAGATGCCAGCTCCTTTCATTCAGTCAGTAGCTTCAAACATTTCTGGTATATGAAAAACATGTTTTTCAATGGCAAAAATCAATGAATATTGTAAATGCACAAACAGTAATATCTCCACATTGCAAGGTGCAATTCTGAAATTTTTTGCTTTTTCCTGTTAATCCTAGCATGATAAAGAAGATTCAAAGAGAGTGAGATGCCAGCTCCTTTCATTCAGTCAGTAGCTTCAAACATTTCTGGATGTTTTTCAATGGCAAAAATCAATGAATATTGTAAATGCACAAACAGTAATATCTCCACATTGCACGGTGCAATTCTGAAATTTTTAGCTTTTTCCTGTTAATCCTAGCATGATAAAGAAGATTCAAAGAGAGTGAGATGCCAGCTCCTTTCATTCAGTCAGTAGCTTCAAACATTTCTGGTATATGAAAAACATGTTTTTCAATGGCAAAAATCAATGAATATTGTAAATGCACAAACAGTAATATCTCCACATTGCACGGTGCAATTCTGAAATTTTTAGCTTTTTCCTGTTAATCCTAGCATGATAAAGAAGATTCAAAGAGAGTGAGATGCCAGCTCCTTTCATTCAGTCAGTAGCTTCAAACATTTCTGGTATATGAAAAACATGTTTTTCAATGGCAAAAATCAATGAATATTGTAAATGCACAAACAGTAATATCTCCACATTGCAAGGTGCAATTCTGAAATTTTTAGCTTTTTCCTGTTAATCCTAGCATGATAAAGAAGATTCAAAGAGAGTGAGATGCCAGCTCCTTTCATTCAGTCAGTAGCTTCAAACATTTCTGGTATATGAAAAACATGTTTTTCAATGGCAAAAATCAATGAATATTGTAAATGCACAAACAGTAATATCTCCACATTGCACGGTGCAATTCTGAAATTTTTAGCTTTTTCCTGTTAATCCTAGCATGATAAAGAAGATTCAAAGAGAGTGAGATGCCAGCTCCTTTCATTCAGTCAGTAGCTTCAAACATTTCTGGTATATGAAAAACATGTTTTTCAATGGCAAAAATCAATGAATATTGTAAATGCACAAACAGTAATATCTCCACATTGCAAGGTGCAATTCTGAAATTTTTTGCTTTTTCCTGTTAATCCTAGCATGATAAAGAAGATTCAAAGAGAGTGAGATGACAGCTCCTTTCATTCAGTCAGTAGCTTCAAACATTTCTGGTATATGAAAAACATGTTTTTCAATGGCAAAAATCAATGAATATTGTAAATGCACAAACAGTAATATCTCCACATTGCACGGTGCAATTCTGAAATTTTTTGCTTTTTCCTGTTAATCCTAGCATGATAAAGAAGATTCAAAGAGAGTGAGATGCCAGCTCCTTTCATTCAGTCAGTAGCTTCAAACATTTCTGGACGTTTTTCAATGGCAAAAATCAATGAATATTGTAAATGCACAAACAGTAATATCTCCACATTGCACGGTGCAATTCTGAAATTTTTTGCTTTTTCCTGCTAATCCTAGCATGATAAAGAAGATTCAAAGAGAGTGAGATGCCAGCTCCTTTCATTCAGTCAGTAGCTTCAAACATTTCTGGTATATGAAAAACATGTTTTTCAATGGCAAAAATCAATGAATATTGTAAATGCACAAACAGTAATATCTCCACATTGCACGGTGCAATTCTGAAATTTTTAGCTTTTTCCTGCTAATCCTAGCATGATAAAGAAGATTCAAAGAGAGTGAGATGCCAGCTCCTTTCATTCAGTCAGTAGCTTCAAACATTTCTGGTATATGAAAAACATGTTTTTCAATGGCAAAAATCAATGAATATTGTAAATGCACAAACAGTAATATCTCCACATTGCACGGTGCAATTCTGAAATTTTTTGCTTTTTCCTGTTAATCCTAGCATGATAAAGAAGATTCAAAGAGAGTGAGATGCCAGCTCCTTTCATTCAGTCAGTAGCTACAAACATTTCTGGTATATGAAAAACATGTTTTTCAATGGCAAAAATCAATGAATATTGTAAATGCACAAACAGTAATATCTCCACATTGCAAGGTGCAATTCTGAAATTTTTTTGCTTTTTCCTGTTAATCCTAGCATGATAAAGAAGATTCAAAGAGAGTGAGATGCCAGCTCCTTTCATTCAGTCAGTAGCTTCAAACATTTCTGGTATATGAAAAACATGTTTTTCAATGGCAAAAATCAATGAATATTGTAAATGCACAAACAGTAATATCTCCACATTGCACGGTGCAATTCTGAAATTTTTTGCTTTTTCCTGCTAATCCTAGCATGATAAAGAAGATTCAAAGAGAGTGAGATGCCAGCTCCTTTCATTCAGTCAGTAGCTTCAAACATTTCTGGACGTTTTTCAATGGCAAAAATCAATGAATATTGTAAATGCACAAACAGTAATATCTCCACATTGCACGGTGCAATTCTGAAATTTTTTGCTTTTTCCTGCTAATCCTAGCATGATAAAGAAGATTCAAAGAGAGTGAGATGCCAGCTCCTTTCATTCAGTCAGTAGCTTCAAACATTTCTGGTATATGAAAAACATGTTTTTCAATGGCAAAAATCAATGAATATTGTAAATGCACAAACAGTAATATCTCCACATTGCACGGTGCAATTCTGAAATTTTTAGCTTTTTCCTGTTAATCCTAGCATGATAAAGAAGATTCAAAGAGAGTGAGATGCCAGCTCCTTTCATTCAGTCAGTAGCTTCAAACATTTCTGGTATATGAAAAACATGTTTTTCAATGGCAAAAATCAATGAATATTGTAAATGCACAAACAGTAATATCTCCACATTGCAAGGTGCAATTCTGAAATTTTTAGCTTTTTCCTGCTAATCCTAGCATGATAAAGAAGATTCAAAGAGAGTGAGATGCCAGCTCCTTTCATTCAGTCAGTAGCTTCAAACATTTCTGGTATATGAAAAACATGTTTTTCAATGGCAAAAATCAATGAATATTGTAAATGCACAAACAGTAATATCTCCACATTGCACGGTGCAATTCTGAAATTTTTAGCTTTTTCCTGTTAATCCTAGCATGATAAAGAAGATTCAAAGAGAGTGAGATGCCAGCTCCTTTCATTCAGTCAGTAGCTTCAAACATTTCTGGTATATGAAAAACATGTTTTTCAATGGCAAAAATCAATGAATATTGTAAATGCACAAACAGTAATATCTCCACATTGCACGGTGCAATTCTGAAATTTTTTGCTTTTTCCTGCTAATGCTAGCATGATAAAGAAGATTCAAAGAGAGTGAGATGCCAGCTCCTTTCATTCAGTCAGTAGCTTCAAACATTTCTGGACGTTTTTCAATGGCAAAAATCAATGAATATTGTAAATGCACAAACAGTAATATCTCCACATTGCACGGTGCAATTCTGAAATTTTTTGCTTTTTCCTGCTAATCCTAGCATGATAAAGAAGATTCAAAGAGAGTGAGATGCCAGCTCCTTTCATTCAGTCAGTAGCTTCAAACATTTCTGGTATATGAAAAACATGTTTTTCAATGGCAAAAATCAATGAATATTGTAAATGCACAAACAGTAATATCTCCACATTGCACGGTGCAATTCTGAAATTTTTTGCTTTTTCCTGCTAATCCTAGCATGATAAAGAAGATTCAAAGAGAGTGAGATGCCAGCTCCTTTCATTCAGTCAGTAGCTTCAAACATTTCTGGTATATGAAAAACATGTTTTTCAATGGCAAAAATCAATGAATATTGTAAATGCACAAACAGTAATATCTCCACATTGCACGGTGCAATTCTGAAATTTTTTGCTTTTTCCTGCTAATCCTAGCATGATAAAGAAGATTCAAAGAGAGTGAGATGCCAGCTCCTTTCATTCAGTCAGTAGCTTCAAACATTTCTGGACGTTTTTCAATGGCAAAAATCAATGAATATTGTAAATGCACAAACAGTAATATCTCCACATTGCACGGTGCAATTCTGAAATTTTTAGCTTTTTCCTGTTAATCCTAGCATGATAAAGAAGATTCAAAGAGAGTGAGATGCCAGCTCCTTTCATTCAGTCAGTAGCTTCAAACATTTCTGGTATATGAAAAACATGTTTTTCAATGGCAAAAATCAATGAATATTGTAAATGCACAAACAGTAATATCTCCACATTGCACGGTGCAATTCTGAAATTTTTTGCTTTTTCCTGCTAATCCTAGCATGATAAAGAAGATTCAAAGAGAGTGAGATGCCAGCTCCTTTCATTCAGTCAGTAGCTTCAAACATTTCTGGTTTATGAAAAACATGTTTTTCAATGGCAAAAATCAATGAATATTGTAAATGCACAAACAGTAATATCTCCACATTGCACGGTGCAATTCTGAAATTTTTTGCTTTTTCCTGCTAATCCTAGCATGATAAAGAAGATTCAAAGAGAGTGAGATGCCAGCTCCTTTCATTCAGTCAGTAGCTTCAAACATTTCTGGACGTTTTTCAATGGCAAAAATCAATGAATATTGTAAATGCACAAACAGTAATATCTCCACATTGCACGGTGCAATTCTGAAATTTTTTGCTTTTTCCTGCTAATCCTAGCATGATAAAGAAGATTCAAAGAGAGTGAGATGCCAGCTCCTTTCATTCAGTCAGTAGCTTCAAACATTTCTGGTATATGAAAAACATGTTTTTCAATGGCAAAAATCAATGAATATTGTAAATGCACAAACAGTAATATCTCCACATTGCAAGGTGCAATTCTGAAATTTTTTGCTTTTTCCTGCTAATCCTAGCATGATAAAGAAGATTCAAAGAGAGTGAGATGCCAGCTCCTTTCATTCAGTCAGTAGCTTCAAACATTTCTGGACGTTTTTCAATGGCAAAAATCAATGAATATTGTAAATGCACAAACAGTAATATCTCCACATTGCACGGTGCAATTCTGAAATTTTTAGCTTTTTCCTGTTAATCCTAGCATGATAAAGAAGATTCAAAGAGAGTGAGATGCCAGCTCCTTTCATTCAGTCAGTAGCTTCAAACATTTCTGGTATATGAAAAACATGTTTTTCAATGGCAAAAATCAATGAATATTGTAAATGCACAAACAGTAATATCTCCACATTGCACGGTGCAATTCTGAAATTTTTAGCTTTTTCCTGCTAATCCTAGCATGATAAAGAAGATTCAAAGAGAGTGAGATGCCAGCTCCTTTCATTCAGTCAGTAGCTTCAAACATTTCTGGTATATGAAAAACATGTTTTTCAATGGCAAAAATCAATGAATATTGTAAATGCACAAACAGTAATATCTCCACATTGCACGGTGCAATTCTGACATTTTTTGCTTTTTCCTGCTAATCCTAGCATGATAAAGAAGATTCAAAGAGAGTGAGATGCCAGCTCCTTTCATTCAGTCAGTAGCTTCAAACATTTCTGGACGTTTTTCAATGGCAAAAATCAATGAATATTGTAAATGCACAAACAGTAATATCTCCACATTGCACGGTGCAATTCTGAAATTTTTAGCTTTTTCCTGTTAATCCTAGCATGATAAAGAAGATTCAAAGAGAGTGAGATGCCAGCTCCTTTCATTCAGTCAGTAGCTTCAAACATTTCTGGTATATGAAAAACATGTTTTTCAATGGCAAAAATCAATGAATATTGTAAATGCACAAACAGTAATATCTCCACATTGCACGGTGCAATTCTGAAATTTTTTGCTTTTTCCTGCTAATCCTAGCATGATAAAGAAGATTCAAAGAGAGTGAGATGCCAGCTCCTTTCATTCAGTCAGTAGCTTCAAACATTTCTGGTTTATGAAAAACATGTTTTTCAATGGCAAAAATCAATGAATATTGTAAATGCACAAACAGTAATATCTCCACATTGCACGGTGCAATTCTGAAATTTTTTGCTTTTTCCTGCTAATCCTAGCATGATAAAGAAGATTCAAAGAGAGTGAGATGCCAGCTCCTTTCATTCAGTCAGTAGCTTCAAACATTTCTGGACGTTTTTCAATGGCAAAAATCAATGAATATTGTAAATGCACAAACAGTAATATCTCCACATTGCACGGTGCAATTCTGAAATTTTTTGCTTTTTCCTGCTAATCCTAGCATGATAAAGAAGATTCAAAGAGAGTGAGATGCCAGCTCCTTTCATTCAGTCAGTAGCTTCAAACATTTCTGGTATATGAAAAACATGTTTTTCAATGGCAAAAATCAATGAATATTGTAAATGCACAAACAGTAATATCTCCACATTGCAAGGTGCAATTCTGAAATTTTTTGCTTTTTCCTGCTAATCCTAGCATGAAAAAGAAGATTCAAAGAGAGTGAGATGCCAGCTCCTTTCATTCAGTCAGTAGCTTCAAACATTTCTGGACGTTTTTCAATGGCAAAAATCAATGAATATTGTAAATGCACAAACAGTAATATCTCCACATTGCACGGTGCAATTCTGAAATTTTTAGCTTTTTCCTGTTAATCCTAGCATGATAAAGAAGATTCAAAGAGAGTGAGATGCCAGCTCCTTTCATTCAGTCAGTAGCTTCAAACATTTCTGGTATATGAAAAACATGTTTTTCAATGGCAAAAATCAATGAATATTGTAAATGCACAAACAGTAATATCTCCACATTGCACGGTGCAATTCTGAAATTTTTAGCTTTTTCCTGCTAATCCTAGCATGATAAAGAAGATTCAAAGAGAGTGAGATGCCAGCTCCTTTCATTCAGTCAGTAGCTTCAAACATTTCTGGTATATGAAAAACATGTTTTTCAATGGCAAAAATCAATGAATATTGTAAATGCACAAACAGTAATATCTCCACATTGCACGGTGCAATTCTGAAATTTTTTGCTTTTTCCTGCTAATCCTAGCATGATAAAGAAGATTCAAAGAGAGTGAGATGCCAGCTCCTTTCATTCAGTCAGTAGCTTCAAACATTTCTGGACGTTTTTCAATGGCAAAAATCAATGAATATTGTAAATGCACAAACAGTAATATCTCCACATTGCACGGTGCAATTCTGAAATTTTTTGCTTTTTCCTGCTAATCCTAGCATGATAAAGAAGATTCAAAGAGAGTGAGATGCCAGCTCCTTTCATTCAGTCAGTAGCTTCAAACATTTCTGGTATATGAAAAACATGTTTTTCAATGGCAAAAATCAATGAATATTGTAAATGCACAAACAGTAATATCTCCACATTGCAAGGTGCAATTCTGAAATTTTTAGCTTTTTCCTGCTAATCCTAGCATGATAAAGAAGATTCAAAGAGAGTGAGATGCCAGCTCCTTTCATTCAGTCAGTAGCTTCAAACATTTCTGGACGTTTTTCAATGGCAAAAATCAATGAATATTGTAAATGCACAAACAGTAATATCTCCACATTGCACGGTGCAATTCTGAAATTTTTAGCTTTTTCCTGTTAATCCTAGCATGATAAAGAAGATTCAAAGAGAGTGAGATGCCAGCTCCTTTCATTCAGTCAGTAGCTTCAAACATTTCTGGTATATGAAAAACATGTTTTTCAATGGCAAAAATCAATGAATATTGTAAATGCACAAACAGTAATATCTCCACATTGCACGGTGCAATTCTGAAATTTTTAGCTTTTTCCTGCTAATCCTAGCATGATAAAGAAGATTCAAAGAGAGTGAGATGCCAGCTCCTTTCATTCAGTCAGTAGCTTCAAACATTTCTGGTATATGAAAAACATGTTTTTCAATGGCAAAAATCAATGAATATTGTAAATGCACAAACAGTAATATCTCCACATTGCACGGTGCAATTCTGAAATTTTTTGCTTTTTCCTGCTATTCCTAGCATGATAAAGAAGATTCAAAGAGAGTGAGATGCCAGCTCCTTTCATTCAGTCAGTAGCTTCAAACATTTCTGGACGTTTTTCAATGGCAAAAATCAATGAATATTGTAAATGCACAAACAGTAATATCTCCACATTGCACGGTGCAATTCTGAAATTTTTTGCTTTTTCCTGCTAATCCTAGCATGATAAAGAAGATTCAAAGAGAGTGAGATGCCAGCTCCTTTCATTCAGTCAGTAGCTTCAAACATTTCTGGTATATGAAAAACATGTTTTTCAATGGCAAAAATCAATGAATATTGTAAATGCACAAACAGTAATATCTCCACATTGCAAGGTGCAATTCTGAAATTTTTAGCTTTTTCCTGCTAATCCTAGCATGATAAAGAAGATTCAAAGAGAGTGAGATGCCAGCTCCTTTCATTCAGTCAGTAGCTTCAAACATTTCTGGTATATGAAAAACATGTTTTTCAATGGCAAAAATCAATGAATATTGTAAATGCACAAACAGTAATATCTCCACATTGCAAGGTGCAATTCTGAAATTTTTAGCTTTTTCCTGTTAATCCTAGCATGATAAAGAAGATTCAAAGAGAGTGAGATGCCAGCTCCTTTCATTCAGTCAGTAGCTTCAAACATTTCTGGTATATGAAAAACATGTTTTTCAATGGCAAAAATCAATGAATATTGTAAATGCACAAACAGTAATATCTCCACATTGCAAGGTGCAATTCTGAAATTTTTTGCTTTTTCCTGCTAATCCTAGCATGATAAAGAAGATTCAAAGAGAGTGAGATGCCAGCTCCTTTCATTCAGTCAGTAGCTTCAAACATTTCTGGTATATGAAAAACATGTTTTTCAATGGCAAAAATCAATGAATATTGTAAATGCACAAACAGTAATATCTCCACATTGCACGGTGCAATTCTGAAATTTTTTGCTTTTTCCTGTTAATCCTAGCATGATAAAGAAGATTCAAAGAGAGTGAGATGCCAGCTCCTTTCATTCAGTCAGTAGCTTCAAACATTTCTGGACGTTTTTCAATGGCAAAAATCAATGAATATTGTAAATGCACAAACAGTAATATCTCCACATTGCAAGGTGCAATTCTGAAATTTTTTGCTTTTTCCTGCTAATCCTAGCATGATAAAGAAGATTCAAAGAGAGTGAGATGCCAGCTCCTTTCATTCAGTCAGTAGCTTCAAACATTTCTGGTATATGAAAAACATGTTTTTCAATGGCAAAAATCAATGAATATTGTAAATGCACAAACAGTAATATCTCCACATTGCACGGTGCAATTCTGAAATTTTTTGCTTTTTCCTGCTAATCCTAGCATGATAAAGAAGATTCAAAGAGAGTGAGATGCCAGCTCCTTTCATTCAGTCAGTAGCTTCAAACATTTCTGGTATATGAAAAACATGTTTTTCAATGGCAAAAATCAATGAATATTGTAAATGCACAAACAGTAATATCTCCACATTGCAAGGTGCAATTCTGAAATTTTTAGCTTTTTCCTGCTAATCCTAGCATGATAAAGAAGATTCAAAGAGAGTGAGATGCCAGCTCCTTTCATTCAGTCAGTAGCTTCAAACATTTCTGGTATATGAAAAACATGTTTTTCAATGGCAAAAATCAATGAATATTGTAAATGCACAAACAGTAATATCTCCACATTGCACGGTGCAATTCTGAAATTTTTAGCTTTTTCCTGTTAATCCTAGCATGATAAAGAAGATTCAAAGAGAGTGAGATGCCAGCTCCTTTCATTCAGTCAGTAGCTTCAAACATTTCTGGTATATGAAAAACATGTTTTTCAATGGCAAAAATCAATGAATATTGTAAATGCACAAACAGTAATATCTCCACATTGCAAGGTGCAATTCTGAAATTTTTAGCTTTTTCCTGTTAATCCTAGCATGATAAAGAAGATTCAAAGAGAGTGAGATGCCAGCTCCTTTCATTCAGTCAGTAGCTTCAAACATTTCTGGACGTTTTTCAATGGCAAAAATCAATGAATATTGTAAATGCACAAACAGTAATATCTCCACATTGCACGGTGCAATTCTGAAATTTTTAGCTTTTTCCTGCTAATCCTAGCATGATAAAGAAGATTCAAAGAGAGTGAGATGCCAGCTCCTTTCATTCAGTCAGTAGCTTCAAACATTTCTGGTATATGAAAAACATGTTTTTCAATGGCAAAAATCAATGAATATTGTAAATGCACAAACAGTAATATCTCCACATTGCACGGTGCAATTCTGAAATTTTTTGCTTTTTCCTGCTAATCCTAGCATGATAAAGAAGATTCAAAGAGAGTGAGATGCCAGCTCCTTTCATTCAGTCAGTAGCTTCAAACATTTCTGGACGTTTTTCAATGGCAAAAATCAATGAATATTGTAAATGCACAAACAGTAATATCTCCACATTGCACGGTGCAATTCTGAAATTTTTTGCTTTTTCCTGCTAATCCTAGCATGATAAAGAAGATTCAAAGAGAGTGAGATGCCAGCTCCTTTCATTCAGTCAGTAGCTTCAAACATTTCTGGTATATGAAAAACATGTTTTTCAATGGCAAAAATCAATGAATATTGTAAATGCACAAACAGTAATATCTCCACATTGCAAGGTGCAATTCTGAAATTTTTAGTTTTTTCCTGCTAATCCTAGCATGATAAAGAAGATTCAAAGAGAGTGAGATGCCAGCTCCTTTCATTCAGTCAGTAGCTTCAAACATTTCTGGACGTTTTTCAATGGCAAAAATCAATGAATATTGTAAATGCACAAACAGTAATATCTCCACATTGCACGGTGCAATTCTGAAATTTTTAGCTTTTTCCTGTTAATCCTAGCATGATAAAGAAGATTCAAAGAGAGTGAGATGCCAGCTCCTTTCATTCAGTCAGTAGCTTCAAACATTTCTGGTATATGAAAAACATGTTTTTCAATGGCAAAAATCAATGAATATTGTAAATGCACAAACAGTAATATCTCCACATTGCACGGTGCAATTCTGAAATTTTTTGCTTTTTCCTGCTAATCCTAGCATGATAAAGAAGATTCAAAGAGAGTGAGATGCCAGCTCCTTTCATTCAGTCAGTAGCTTCAAACATTTCTGGTATATGAAAAACATGTTTTTCAATGGCAAAAATCAATGAATATTGTAAATGCACAAACAGTAATATCTCCACATTGCACGGTGCAATTCTGAAATTTTTTGCTTTTTCCTGCTAATCCTAGCATGATAAAGAAGATTCAAAGACAGTGAGATGCCAGCTCCTTTCATTCAGTCAGTAGCTTCAAACATTTCTGGACGTTTTTCAATGGCAAAAATCAATGAATATTGTAAATGCACAAACAGTAATATCTCCACATTGCACGGTGCAATTCTGAAATTTATTGCTTTTTCCTGCTAATCCTAGCATGATAAAGAAGATTCAAAGAGAGTGAGATGCCAGCTCCTTTCATTCAGTCAGTAGCTTCAAACATTTCTGGTATATGAAAAACATGTTTTTCAATGGCAAAAATCAATGAATATTGTAAATGCACAAACAGTAATATCTCCACATTGCAAGGTGCAATTCTGAAATTTTTAGCTTTTTCCTGCTAATCCTAGCATGATAAAGAAGATTCAAAGAGAGTGAGATGCCAGCTCCTTTCATTCAGTCAGTAGCTTCAAACATTTCTGGTATATGAAAAACATGTTTTTCAATGGCAAAAATCAATGAATATTGTAAATGCACAAACAGTAATATCTCCACATTGCAAGGTGCAATTCTGAAATTTTTAGCTTTTTCCTGTTAATCCTAGCATGATAAAGAAGATTCAAAGAGAGTGAGATGCCAGCTCCTTTCATTCAGTCAGTAGCTTCAAACATTTCTGGTATATGAAAAACATGTTTTTCAATGGCAAAAATCAATGAATATTGTAAATGCACAAACAGTAATATCTCCACATTGCAAGGTGCAATTCTGAAATTTTTTGCTTTTTCCTGCTAATCCTAGCATGATAAAGAAGATTCAAAGAGAGTGAGATGCCAGCTCCTTTCATTCAGTCAGTAGCTTCAAACATTTCTGGTATATGAAAAACATGTTTTTCAATGGCAAAAATCAATGAATATTGTAAATGCACAAACAGTAATATCTCCACATTGCACGGTGCAATTCTGAAATTTTTTGCTTTTTCCTGTTAATCCTAGCATGATAAAGAAGATTCAAAGAGAGTGAGATGCCAGCTCCTTTCATTCAGTCAGTAGCTTCAAACATTTCTGGACGTTTTTCAATGGCAAAAATCAATGAATATTGTAAATGCACAAACAGTAATATCTCCACATTGCAAGGTGCAATTCTGAAATTTTTTGCTTTTTCCTGCTAATCCTAGCATGATAAAGAAGATTCAAAGAGAGTGAGATGCCAGCTCCTTTCATTCAGTCAGTAGCTTCAAACATTTCTGGTATATGAAAAACATGTTTTTCAATGGCAAAAATCAATGAATATTGTAAATGCACAAACAGTAATATCTCCACATTGCACGGTGCAATTCTGAAATTTTTTGCTTTTTCCTGCTAATCCTAGCATGATAAAGAAGATTCAAAGAGAGTGAGATGCCAGCTCCTTTCATTCAGTCAGTAGCTTCAAACATTTCTGGTATATGAAAAACATGTTTTTCAATGGCAAAAATCAATGAATATTGTAAATGCACAAACAGTAATATCTCCACATTGCAAGGTGCAATTCTGAAATTTTTAGCTTTTTCCTGCTAATCCTAGCATGATAAAAAAGATTCAAAGAGAGTGAGATGCCAGCTCCTTTCATTCAGTCAGTAGCTTCAAACATTTCTGGTATATGAAAAACATGTTTTTCAATGGCAAAAATCAATGAATATTGTAAATGCACAAACAGTAATATCTCCACATTGCACGGTGCAATTCTGAAATTTTTAGCTTTTTCCTGTTAATCCTAGCATGATAAAGAAGATTCAAAGAGAGTGAGATGCCAGCTCCTTTCATTCAGTCAGTAGCTTCAAACATTTCTGGTATATGAAAAACATGTTTTTCAATGGCAAAAATCAATGAATATTGTAAATGCACAAACAGTAATATCTCCACATTGCAAGGTGCAATTCTGAAATTTTTAGCTTTTTCCTGTTAATCCTAGCATGATAAAGAAGATTCAAAGAGAGTGAGATGCCAGCTCCTTTCATTCAGTCAGTAGCTTCAAACATTTTTGGCGTTTTTCAATGGCAAAAATCAATGAATATTGTAAATGCACAAACAGTAATATCTCCACATTGCACGGTGCAATTCTGAAATTTTTTGCTTTTTCTTGCTAATCCTAGCATGATAAAGAAGATTCAAAGAGAGTGAGATGCCAGCTCCTTTCATTCAGTCAGTAGCTTCAAACATTTCTGGTATATGAAAAACATGTTTTTCAATGGCAAAAATCAATGAATAATGTAAATGCACAAACAGTAATATCTCCACATTGCATGGTGCAATTCTGAAATTTTTTGCTTTTTCCTGCTAATCCTAGCATGATAAAGAAGATTCAAAGAGAGTGAGATGCCAGCTCCTTTCATTCAGTCAGTAGCTTCAAACATTTCTGGTATATGAAAAACATGTTTTTCAATGGCAAAAATCAATGAATATTGTAAATGCACAAACAGTAATATCTCCACATTGCACGGTGCAATTCTGAAATTTTTTGCTTTTTCCTGCTAATCCTAGCATGATAAAGAAGATTCAAAGAGAGTGAGATGCCAGCTCCTTTCATTCAGTCAGTAGCTTCAAACATTTCTGGACGTTTTTCAATGGCAAAAATCAATGAATATTGTAAATGCACAAACAGTAATATCTCCACATTGCACGGTGCAATTCTGAAATTTTTTGCTTTTTCCTGCTAATCCTAGCATGATAAAGAAGATTCAAAGAGAGTGAGATGCCAGCTCCTTTCATTCAGTCAGTAGCTTCAAACATTTCTGGTATATGAAAAACATGTTTTTCAATGGCAAAAATCAATGAATATTGTAAATGCACAAACAGTAATATCTCCACATTGCAAGGTGCAATTCTGAAATTTTTTGCTTTTTCCTGCTAATCCTAGCATGATAAAGAAGATTCAAAGAGAGTGAGATGCCAGCTCCTTTCATTCAGTCAGTAGCTTCAAACATTTCTGGACGTTTTTCAATGGCAAAAATCAATGAATATTGTAAATGCACAAACAGTAATATCTCCACATTGCACGGTGCAATTCTGAAATTTTTAGCTTTTTCCTGTTAATCCTAGCATGATAAAGAAGATTCAAAGAGAGTGAGATGCCAGCTCCTTTCATTCAGTCAGTAGCTTCAAACATTTCTGGTATATGAAAAACATGTTTTTCAATGGCAAAAATCAATGAATATTGTAAATGCACAAACAGTAATATCTCCACATTGCACGGTGCAATTCTGAAATTTTTAGCTTTTTCCTGCTAATCCTAGCATGATAAAGAAGATTCAAAGAGAGTGAGATGCCAGCTCCTTTCATTCAGTCAGTAGCTTCAAACATTTCTGGTATATGAAAAACATGTTTTTCAATGGCAAAAATCAATGAATATTGTAAATGCACAAACAGTAATATCTCCACATTGCAAGGTGCAATTCTGAAATTTTTAGCTTTTTCCTGCTAATCCTAGCATGATAAAGAAGATTCAAAGAGAGTGAGATGCCAGCTCCTTTCATTCAGTCAGTAGCTTCAAACATTTCTGGTATATGAAAAACATGTTTTTCAATGGCAAAAATCAATGAATATTGTAAATGCACAAACAGTAATATCTCCACATTGCACGGTGCAATTCTGAAATTTTTAGCTTTTTCCTGTTAATCCTAGCATGATAAAGAAGATTCAAAGAGAGTGAGATGCCAGCTCCTTTCATTCAGTCAGTAGCTTCAAACATTTCTGGTATATGAAAAACATGTTTTTCAATGGCAAAAATCAATGAATATTGTAAATGCACAAACAGTAATATCTCCACATTGCAAGGTGCAATTCTGAAATTTTTAGCTTTTTCCTGTTAATCCTAGCATGATAAAGAAGATTCAAAGAGAGTGAGATGCCAGCTCCTTTCATTCAGTCAGTAGCTTCAAACATTTTTGGCGTTTTTCAATGGCAAAAATCAATGAATATTGTAAATGCACAAACAGTAATATCTCCACATTGCACGGTGCAATTCTGAAATTTTTTGCTTTTTCTTGCTAATCCTAGCATGATAAAGAAGATTCAAAGAGAGTGAGATGCCAGCTCCTTTCATTCAGTCAGTAGCTTCAAACATTTCTGGTATATGAAAAACATGTTTTTCAATGGCAAAAATCAATGAATAATGTAAATGCACAAACAGTAATATCTCCACATTGCACGGTGCAATTCTGAAATTTTTTGCTTTTTCCTGCTAATCCTAGCATGATAAAGAAGATTCAAAGAGAGTGAGATGCCAGCTCCTTTCATTCAGTCAGTAGCTTCAAACATTTCTGGTATATGAAAAACATGTTTTTCAATGGCAAAAATCAATGAATATTGTAAATGCACAAACAGTAATATCTCCACATTGCACGGTGCAATTCTGAAATTTTTTGCTTTTTCCTGCTAATCCTAGCATGATAAAGAAGATTCAAAGAGAGTGAGATGCCAGCTCCTTTCATTCAGTCAGTAGCTTCAAACATTTCTGGACGTTTTTCAATGGCAAAAATCAATGAATATTGTAAATGCACAAACAGTAATATCTCCACATTGCACGGTGCAATTCTGAAATTTTTTGCTTTTTCCTGCTAATCCTAGCATGATAAAGAAGATTCAAAGAGAGTGAGATGCCAGCTCCTTTCATTCAGTCAGTAGCTTCAAACATTTCTGGTATATGAAAAACATGTTTTTCAATGGCAAAAATCAATGAATATTGTAAATGCACAAACAGTAATATCTCCACATTGCAAGGTGCAATTCTGAAATTTTTTGCTTTTTCCTGCTAATCCTAGCATGATAAAGAAGATTCAAAGAGAGTGAGATGCCAGCTCCTTTCATTCAGTCAGTAGCTTCAAACATTTCTGGACGTTTTTCAATGGCAAAAATCAATGAATATTGTAAATGCACAAACAGTAATATCTCCACATTGCACGGTGCAATTCTGAAATTTTTAGCTTTTTCCTGTTAATCCTAGCATGATAAAGAAGATTCAAAGAGAGTGAGATGCCAGCTCCTTTCATTCAGTCAGTAGCTTCAAACATTTCTGGTATATGAAAAACATGTTTTTCAATGGCAAAAATCAATGAATATTGTAAATGCACAAACAGTAATATCTCCACATTGCACGGTGCAATTCTGAAATTTTTAGCTTTTTCCTGCTAATCCTAGCATGATAAAGAAGATTCAAAGAGAGTGAGATGCCAGCTCCTTTCATTCAGTCAGTAGCTTCAAACATTTCTGGTATATGAAAAACATGTTTTTCAATGGCAAAAATCAATGAATATTGTAAATGCACAAACAGTAATATCTCCACATTGCACGGTGCAATTCTGAAATTTTTTGCTTTTTCCTGCTAATCCTAGCATGATAAAGAAGATTCAAAGAGAGTGAGATGCCAGCTCCTTTCATTCAGTCAGTAGCTTCAAACATTTCTGGTATATGAAAAACATGTTTTTCAATGGCAAAAATCAATGAATATTGTAAATGCACAAACAGTAATATCTCCACATTGCACGGTGCAATTCTGAAATTTTTTGCTTTTTCCTGCTAATCCTAGCATGATAAAGAAGATTCAAAGAGAGTGAGATGCCAGCTCCTTTCATTCACTCAGTAGCTTCAAACATTTCTGGACGTTTTTCAATGGCAAAAATCAATGAATATTGTAAATGCACAAACAGTAATATCTCCACATTGCACGGTGCAATTCTGAAATTTTTTGCTTTTTCCTGCTAATCCTAGCATGATAAAGAAGATTCAAAGAGAGTGAGATGCCAGCTCCTTTCATTCAGTCAGTAGCTTCAAACATTTCTGGTATATGAAAAACATGTTTTTCAATGGCAAAAATCAATGAATATTGTAAATGCACAAACAGTAATATCTCCACATTGCAAGGTGCAATTCTGAAATTTTTTGCTTTTTCCTGCTAATCCTAGCATGATAAAGAAGATTCAAAGAGAGTGAGATGCCAGCTCCTTTCATTCAGTCAGTAGCTTCAAACATTTCTGGACGTTTTTCAATGGCAAAAATCAATGAATATTGTAAATGCACAAACAGTAATATCTCCACATTGCACGGTGCAATTCTGAAATTTTTAGCTTTTTCCTGTTAATCCTAGCATGATAAAGAAGATTCAAAGAGAGTGAGATGCCAGCTCCTTTCATTCAGTCAGTAGCTTCAAACATTTCTGGTATATGAAAAACATGTTTTTCAATGGCAAAAATCAATGAATATTGTAAATGCACAAACAGTAATATCTCCACATTGCACGGTGCAATTCTGAAATTTTTAGCTTTTTCCTGCTAATCCTAGCATGATAAAGAAGATTCAAAGAGAGTGAGATGCCAGCTCCTTTCATTCAGTCAGTAGCTTCAAACATTTCTGGTATATGAAAAACATGTTTTTCAATGGCAAAAATCAATGAATATTGTAAATGCACAAACAGTAATATCTCCACATTGCACGGTGCAATTCTGAAATTTTTTGCTTTTTCCTGCTAATCCTAGCATGATAAAGAAGATTCAAAGAGAGTGAGATGCCAGCTCCTTTCATTCAGTCAGTAGCTTCAAACATTTCTGGACGTTTTTCAATGGCAAAAATCAATGAATATTGTAAATGCACAAACAGTAATATCTCCACATTGCACGGTGCAATTCTGAAATTTTTTGCTTTTTCCTGCTAATCCTAGCATGATAAAGAAGATTCAAAGAGAGTGAGATGCCAGCTCCTTTCATTCAGTCAGTAGCTTCAAACATTTCTGGTATATGAAAAACATGTTTTTCAATGGCAAAAATCAATGAATATTGTAAATGCACAAACAGTAATATCTCCACATTGCAAGGTGCAATTCTGAAATTTTTTGCTTTTTCCTGCTAATCCTAGCATGATAAAGAAGATTCAAAGAGAGTGAGATGCCAGCTCCTTTCATTCAGTCAGTAGCTTCAAACATTTCTGGACGTTTTTCAATGGCAAAAATCAATGAATATTGTAAATGCACAAACAGTAATATCTCCACATTGCACGGTGCAATTCTGAAATTTTTAGCTTTTTCCTGTTAATCCTAGCATGATAAAGAAGATTCAAAGAGAGTGAGATGCCAGCTCCTTTCATTCAGTCAGTAGCTTCAAACATTTCTGGTATATGAAAAACATGTTTTTCAATGGCAAAAATCAATGAATATTGTAAATGCACAAACAGTAATATCTCCACATTGCACGGTGCAATTCTGAAATTTTTAGCTTTTTCCTGCTAATCCTAGCATGATAAAGAAGATTCAAAGAGAGTGAGATGCCAGCTCCTTTCATTCAGTCAGTAGCTTCAAACATTTCTGGTATATGAAAAACATGTTTTTCAATGGCAAAAATCAATGAATATTGTAAATGCACAAACAGTAATATCTCCACATTGCACGGTGCAATTCTGAAATTTTTTGCTTTTTCCTGCTAATCCTAGCATGATAAAGAAGATTCAAAGAGAGTGAGATGCCAGCTCCTTTCATTCAGTCAGTAGCTTCAAACATTTCTGGTATATGAAAAACATGTTTTTCAATGGCAAAAATCAATGAATATTGTAAATGCACAAACAGTAATATCTCCACATTGCACGGTGCAATTCTGAAATTTTTTGCTTTTTCCTGCTAATCCTAGCATGATAAAGAAGATTCAAAGAGAGTGAGATGCCAGCTCCTTTCATTCAGTCAGTAGCTTCAAACATTTCTGGACGTTTTTCAATGGCAAAAATCAATGAATATTGTAAATGCACAAACAGTAATATCTCCACATTGCACGGTGCAATTCTGAAATTTTTTGCTTTTTCCTGCTAATCCTAGCATGATAAAGAAGATTCAAAGAGAGTGAGATGCCAGCTCCTTTCATTCACTCAGTAGCTTCAAACATTTCTGGTATATGAAAAACATGTTTTTCAATGGCAAAAATCAATGAATATTGTAAATGCACAAACAGTAATATCTCCACATTGCAAGGTGCAATTCTGAAATTTTTTGCTTTTTCCTGCTAATCCTAGCATGATAAAGAAGATTCAAAGAGAGTGAGATGCCAGCTCCTTTCATTCAGTCAGTAGCTTCAAACATTTCTGGACGTTTTTCAATGGCAAAAATCAATGAATATTGTAAATGCACAAACAGTAATATCTCCACATTGCACGGTGCAATTCTGAAATTTTTAGCTTTTTCCTGTTAATCCTAGCATGATAAAGAAGATTCAAAGAGAGTGAGATGCCAGCTCCTTTCATTCAGTCAGTAGCTTCAAACATTTCTGGTATATGAAAAACATGTTTTTCAATGGCAAAAATCAATGAATATTGTAAATGCACAAACAGTAATATCTCCACATTGCACGGTGCAATTCTGAAATTTTTAGCTTTTTCCTGCTAATCCTAGCATGATAAAGAAGATTCAAAGAGAGTGAGATGCCAGCTCCTTTCATTCAGTCAGTAGCTTCAAACATTTCTGGTATATGAAAAACATGTTTTTCAATGGCAAAAATCAATGAATATTGTAAATGCACAAACAGTAATATCTCCACATTGCACGGTGCAATTCTGAAATTTTTTGCTTTTTCCTGCTAATCCTAGCATGATAAAGAAGATTCAAAGAGAGTGAGATGCCAGCTCCTTTCATTCAGTCAGTAGCTTCAAACATTTCTGGACGTTTTTCAATGGCAAAAATCAATGAATATTGTAAATGCACAAACAGTAATATCTCCACATTGCACGGTGCAATTCTGAAATTTTTTGCTTTTTCCTGCTAATCCTAGCATGATAAAGAAGATTCAAAGAGAGTGAGATGCCAGCTCCTTTCATTCAGTCAGTAGCTTCAAACATTTCTGGTATATGAAAAACATGTTTTTCAATGGCAAAAATCAATGAATATTGTAAATGCACAAACAGTAATATCTCCACATTGCAAGGTGCAATTCTGAAATTTTTAGCTTTTTCCTGCTAATCCTAGCATGATAAAGAAGAATCAAAGAGAGTGAGATGCCAGCTCCTTTCATTCAGTCAGTAGCTTCAAACATTTCTGGTATATGAAAAACATGTTTTTCAATGGCAAAAATCAATGAATATTGTAAATGCACAAACAGTAATATCTCCACATTGCAAGGTGCAATTCTGAAATTTTTAGCTTTTTCCTGTTAATCCTAGCATGATAAAGAAGATTCAAAGAGAGTGAGATGCCAGCTCCTTTCATTCAGTCAGTAGCTTCAAACATTTCTGGTATATGAAAAACATGTTTTTCAATGGCAAAAATCAATGAATATTGTAAATGCACAAACAGTAATATCTCCACATTGCAAGGTGCAATTCTGAAATTTTTTGCTTTTTCCTGCTAATCCTAGCATGATAAAGAAGATTCAAAGAGAGTGAGATGCCAGCTCCTTTCATTCAGTCAGTAGCTTCAAACATTTCTGGTATATGAAAAACATGTTTTTCAATGGCAAAAATCAATGAATATTGTAAATGCACAAACAGTAATATCTCCACATTGCACGGTGCAATTCTGAAATTTTTTGCTTTTTCCTGTTAATCCTAGCATGATAAAGAAGATTCAAAGAGAGTGAGATGCCAGCTCCTTTCATTCATTCAGTAGCTTCAAACATTTCTGGACGTTTTTCAATGGCAAAAATCAATGAATATTGTAAATGCACAAACAGTAATATCTCCACATTGCAAGGTGCAATTCTGAAATTTTTTGCTTTTTCCTGCTAATCCTAGCATGATAAAGAAGATTCAAAGAGAGTGAGATGCCAGCTCCTTTCATTCAGTCAGTAGCTTCAAACATTTCTGGTATATGAAAAACATGTTTTTCAATGGCAAAAATCAATGAATATTGTAAATGCACAAACAGTAATATCTCCACATTGCACGGTGCAATTCTGAAATTTTTTGCTTTTTCCTGCTAATCCTAGCATGATAAAGAAGATTCAAAGAGAGTGAGATGCCAGCTCCTTTCATTCAGTCAGTAGCTTCAAACATTTCTGGTATATGAAAAACATGTTTTTCAATGGCAAAAATCAATGAATATTGTAAATGCACAAACAGTAATATCTCCACATTGCAAGGTGCAATTCTGAAATTTTTAGCTTTTTCCTGCTAATCCTAGCATGATAAAGAAGATTCAAAGAGAGTGAGATGCCAGCTCCTTTCATTCAGTCAGTAGCTTCAAACATTTCTGGTATATGAAAAACATGTTTTTCAATGGCAAAAATCAATGAATATTGTAAATGCACAAACAGTAATATCTCCACATTGCACGGTGCAATTCTGAAATTTTTAGCTTTTTCCTGTTAATCCTAGCATGATAAAGAAGATTCAAAGAGAGTGAGATGCCAGCTCCTTTCATTCAGTCAGTAGCTTCAAACATTTCTGGTATATGAAAAACATGTTTTTCAATGGCAAAAATCAATGAATATTGTAAATGCACAAACAGTAATATCTCCACATTGCAAGGTGCAATTCTGAAATTTTTAGCTTTTTCCTGTTAATCCTAGCATGATAAAGAAGATTCAAAGAGAGTGAGATGCCAGCTCCTTTCATTCAGTCAGTAGCTTCAAACATTTCTGGACGTTTTTCAATGGCAAAAATCAATGAATATTGTAAATGCACAAACAGTAATATCTCCACATTGCACGGTGCAATTCTGAAATTTTTTGCTTTTTCCTGCTAATCCTAGCATGATAAAGAAGATTCAAAGAGAGTGAGATGCCAGCTCCTTTCATTCAGTCAGTAGCTTCAAACATTTCTGGTATATGAAAAACATGTTTTTCAATGGCAAAAATCAATGAATATTGTAAATGCACAAACAGTAATATCTCCACATTGCACGGTGCAATTCTGAAATTTTTTGCTTTTTCCTGCTAATCCTAGCATGATAAAGAAGATTCAAAGAGAGTGAGATGCCAGCTCCTTTCATTCAGTCAGTAGCTTCAAACATTTCTGGTATATGAAAAACATGTTTTTCAATGGCAAAAATCAATGAATATTGTAAATGCACAAACAGTAATATCTCCACATTGCACGGTGCAATTCTGAAATTTTTAGCTTTTTCCTGCTAATCCTAGCATGATAAAGAAGATTCAAAGAGAGTGAGATGCCAGCTCCTTTCATTCAGTCAGTAGCTTCAAACATTTCTGGTATATGAAAAACATGTTTTTCAATGGCAAAAATCAATGAATATTGTAAATGCACAAACAGTAATATCTCCACATTGCAAGGTGCAATTCTGAAATTTTTTGCTTTTTCCTGCTAATCCTAGCATGATAAAGAAGATTCAAAGAGAGTGAGATGCCAGCTCCTTTCATTCAGTCAGTAGCTTCAAACATTTCTGGTATATGAAAAACATGTTTTTCAATGGCAAAAATCAATGAATATTGTAAATGCACAAACAGTAATATCTCCACATTGCACGGTGCAATTCTGAAATTTTTAGCTTTTTCCTGCTAATCCTAGCATGATAAAGAAGATTCAAAGAGAGTGAGATGCCAGCTCCTTTCATTCAGTCAGTAGCTTCAAACATTTCTGGTATATGAAAAACATGTTTTTCAATGGCAAAAATCAATGAATATTGTAAATGCACAAACAGTAATATCTCCACATTGCACGGTGCAATTCTGAAATTTTTTGCTTTTTCCTGTTAATCCTAGCATGATAAAGAAGATTCAAAGAGAGTGAGATGCCAGCTCCTTTCATTCAGTCAGTAGCTTCAAACATTTCTGGTATATGAAAAACATGTTTTTCAATGGCAAAAATCAATGAATATTGTAAATGCACAAACAGTAATATCTCCACATTGCAAGGTGCAATTCTGAAATTTTTAGCTTTTTCCTGTTAATCCTAGCATGATAAAGAAGATTCAAAGAGAGTGAGATGCCAGCTCCTTTCATTCAGTCAGTAGCTTCAAACATTTCTGGTATATGAAAAACATGTTTTTCAATGGCAAAAATCAATGAATATTGTAAATGCACAAACAGTAATATCTCCACATTGCACGGTGCAATTCTGAAATTTTTAGCTTTTTCCTGTTAATCCTAGCATGATAAAGAAGATTCAAAGAGAGTGAGATGCCAGCTCCTTTCATTCAGTCAGTAGCTTCAAACATTTCTGGTATATGAAAAACATGTTTTTCAATGGCAAAAATCAATGAATATTGTAAATGCACAAACAGTAATATCTCCACATTGCACGGTGCAATTCTGAAATTTTTTGCTTTTTCCTGCTAATCCTAGCATGATAAAGAAGATTCAAAGAGAGTGAGATGCCAGCTCCTTTCATTCAGTCAGTAGCTTCAAACATTTCTGGACGTTTTTCAATGGCAAAAATCAATGAATATTGTAAATGCACAAACAGTAATATCTCCACATTGCACGGTGCAATTCTGAAATTTTTTGCTTTTTCCTGCTAATCCTAGCATGATAAAGAAGATTCAAAGAGAGTGAGATGCCAGCTCCTTTCATTCAGTCAGTAGCTTCAAACATTTCTGGTATATGAAAAACATGTTTTTCAATGGCAAAAATCAATGAATATTGTAAATGCACAAACAGTAATATCTCCACATTGCAAGGTGCAATTCTGAAATTTTTAGCTTTTTCCTGCTAATCCTAGCATGATAAAGAAGATTCAAAGAGAGTGAGATGCCAGCTCCTTTCATTCAGTCAGTAGCTTCAAACATTTCTGGACGTTTTTCAATGGCAAAAATCAATGAATATTGTAAATGCACAAACAGTAATATCTCCACATTGCACGGTGCAATTCTGAAATTTTTAGCTTTTTCCTGTTAATCCTAGCATGATAAAGAAGATTCAAAGAGAGTGAGATGCCAGCTCCTTTCATTCAGTCAGTAGCTTCAAACATTTCTGGTATATGAAAAACATGTTTTTCAATGGCAAAAATCAATGAATATTGTAAATGCACAAACAGTAATATCTCCACATTGCACGGTGCAATTCTGAAATTTTTAGCTTTTTCCTGCTAATCCTAGCATGATAAAGAAGATTCAAAGAGAGTGAGATGCCAGCTCCTTTCATTCAGTCAGTAGCTTCAAACATTTCTGGTATATGAAAAACATGTTTTTCAATGGCAAAAATCAATGAATATTGTAAATGCACAAACAGTAATATCTCCACATTGCACGGTGCAATTCTGAAATTTTTTGCTTTTTCCTGCTAATCCTAGCATGATAAAGAAGATTCAAAGAGAGTGAGATGCCAGCTCCTTTCATTCAGTCAGTAGCTTCAAACATTTCTGGACGTTTTTCAATGGCAAAAATCAATGAATATTGTAAATGCACAAACAGTAATATCTCCACATTGCACGGTGCAATTCTGAAATTTTTTGCTTTTTCCTGCTAATCCTAGCATGATAAAGAAGATTCAAAGAGAGTGAGATGCCAGCTCCTTTCATTCAGTCAGTAGCTTCAAACATTTCTGGTATATGAAAAACATGTTTTTCAATGGCAAAAATCAATGAATATTGTAAATGCACAAACAGTAATATCTCCACATTGCAAGGTGCAATTCTGAAATTTTTAGCTTTTTCCTGCTAATCCTAGCATGATAAAGAAGAATCAAAGAGAGTGAGATGCCAGCTCCTTTCATTCAGTCAGTAGCTTCAAACATTTCTGGTATATGAAAAACATGTTTTTCAATGGCAAAAATCAATGAATATTGTAAATGCACAAACAGTAATATCTCCACATTGCAAGGTGCAATTCTGAAATTTTTAGCTTTTTCCTGTTAATCCTAGCATGATAAAGAAGATTCAAAGAGAGTGAGATGCCAGCTCCTTTCATTCAGTCAGTAGCTTCAAACATTTCTGGTATATGAAAAACATGTTTTTCAATGGCAAAAATCAATGAATATTGTAAATGCACAAACAGTAATATCTCCACATTGCAAGGTGCAATTCTGAAATTTTTTGCTTTTTCCTGCTAATCCTAGCATGATAAAGAAGATTCAAAGAGAGTGAGATGCCAGCTCCTTTCATTCAGTCAGTAGCTTCAAACATTTCTGGTATATGAAAAACATGTTTTTCAATGGCAAAAATCAATGAATATTGTAAATGCACAAACAGTAATATCTCCACATTGCACGGTGCAATTCTGAAATTTTTTGCTTTTTCCTGTTAATCCTAGCATGATAAAGAAGATTCAAAGAGAGTGAGATGCCAGCTCCTTTCATTCATTCAGTAGCTTCAAACATTTCTGGACGTTTTTCAATGGCAAAAATCAATGAATATTGTAAATGCACAAACAGTAATATCTCCACATTGCAAGGTGCAATTCTGAAATTTTTTGCTTTTTCCTGCTAATCCTAGCATGATAAAGAAGATTCAAAGAGAGTGAGATGCCAGCTCCTTTCATTCAGTCAGTAGCTTCAAACATTTCTGGTATATGAAAAACATGTTTTTCAATGGCAAAAATCAATGAATATTGTAAATGCACAAACAGTAATATCTCCACATTGCACGGTGCAATTCTGAAATTTTTTGCTTTTTCCTGCTAATCCTAGCATGATAAAGAAGATTCAAAGAGAGTGAGATGCCAGCTCCTTTCATTCAGTCAGTAGCTTCAAACATTTCTGGTATATGAAAAACATGTTTTTCAATGGCAAAAATCAATGAATATTGTAAATGCACAAACAGTAATATCTCCACATTGCAAGGTGCAATTCTGAAATTTTTAGCTTTTTCCTGCTAATCCTAGCATGATAAAGAAGATTCAAAGAGAGTGAGATGCCAGCTCCTTTCATTCAGTCAGTAGCTTCAAACATTTCTGGTATATGAAAAACATGTTTTTCAATGGCAAAAATCAATGAATATTGTAAATGCACAAACAGTAATATCTCCACATTGCACGGTGCAATTCTGAAATTTTTAGCTTTTTCCTGTTAATCCTAGCATGATAAAGAAGATTCAAAGAGAGTGAGATGCCAGCTCCTTTCATTCAGTCAGTAGCTTCAAACATTTCTGGTATATGAAAAACATGTTTTTCAATGGCAAAAATCAATGAATATTGTAAATGCACAAACAGTAATATCTCCACATTGCAAGGTGCAATTCTGAAATTTTTAGCTTTTTCCTGTTAATCCTAGCATGATAAAGAAGATTCAAAGAGAGTGAGATGCCAGCTCCTTTCATTCAGTCAGTAGCTTCAAACATTTCTGGACGTTTTTCAATGGCAAAAATCAATGAATATTGTAAATGCACAAACAGTAATATCTCCACATTGCACGGTGCAATTCTGAAATTTTTTGCTTTTTCCTGCTAATCCTAGCATGATAAAGAAGATTCAAAGAGAGTGAGATGCCAGCTCCTTTCATTCAGTCAGTAGCTTCAAACATTTCTGGTATATGAAAAACATGTTTTTCAATGGCAAAAATCAATGAATATTGTAAATGCACAAACAGTAATATCTCCACATTGCACGGTGCAATTCTGAAATTTTTTGCTTTTTCCTGCTAATCCTAGCATGATAAAGAAGATTCAAAGAGAGTGAGATGCCAGCTCCTTTCATTCAGTCAGTAGCTTCAAACATTTCTGGTATATGAAAAACATGTTTTTCAATGGCAAAAATCAATGAATATTGTAAATGCACAAACAGTAATATCTCCACATTGCACGGTGCAATTCTGAAATTTTTAGCTTTTTCCTGCTAATCCTAGCATGATAAAGAAGATTCAAAGAGAGTGAGATGCCAGCTCCTTTCATTCAGTCAGTAGCTTCAAACATTTCTGGTATATGAAAAACATGTTTTTCAATGGCAAAAATCAATGAATATTGTAAATGCACAAACAGTAATATCTCCACATTGCAAGGTGCAATTCTGAAATTTTTTGCTTTTTCCTGCTAATCCTAGCATGATAAAGAAGATTCAAAGAGAGTGAGATGCCAGCTCCTTTCATTCAGTCAGTAGCTTCAAACATTTCTGGTATATGAAAAACATGTTTTTCAATGGCAAAAATCAATGAATATTGTAAATGCACAAACAGTAATATCTCCACATTGCACGGTGCAATTCTGAAATTTTTAGCTTTTTCCTGCTAATCCTAGCATGATAAAGAAGATTCAAAGAGAGTGAGATGCCAGCTCCTTTCATTCAGTCAGTAGCTTCAAACATTTCTGGTATATGAAAAACATGTTTTTCAATGGCAAAAATCAATGAATATTGTAAATGCACAAACAGTAATATCTCCACATTGCACGGTGCAATTCTGAAATTTTTTGCTTTTTCCTGTTAATCCTAGCATGATAAAGAAGATTCAAAGAGAGTGAGATGCCAGCTCCTTTCATTCAGTCAGTAGCTTCAAACATTTCTGGTATATGAAAAACATGTTTTTCAATGGCAAAAATCAATGAATATTGTAAATGCACAAACAGTAATATCTCCACATTGCAAGGTGCAATTCTGAAATTTTTAGCTTTTTCCTGTTAATCCTAGCATGATAAAGAAGATTCAAAGAGAGTGAGATGCCAGCTCCTTTCATTCAGTCAGTAGCTTCAAACATTTCTGGTATATGAAAAACATGTTTTTCAATGGCAAAAATCAATGAATATTGTAAATGCACAAACAGTAATATCTCCACATTGCACGGTGCAATTCTGAAATTTTTAGCTTTTTCCTGTTAATCCTAGCATGATAAAGAAGATTCAAAGAGAGTGAGATGCCAGCTCCTTTCATTCAGTCAGTAGCTTCAAACATTTCTGGTATATGAAAAACATGTTTTTCAATGGCAAAAATCAATGAATATTGTAAATGCACAAACAGTAATATCTCCACATTGCACGGTGCAATTCTGAAATTTTTTGCTTTTTCCTGCTAATCCTAGCATGATAAAGAAGATTCAAAGAGAGTGAGATGCCAGCTCCTTTCATTCAGTCAGTAGCTTCAAACATTTCTGGTATATGAAAAACATGTTTTTCAATGGCAAAAATCAATGAATATTGTAAATGCACAAACAGTAATATCTCTACATTGCACGGTGCAATTCTGAAATTTTTTGCTTTTTCCTGCTAATCCTAGCATGATAAAGAAGATTCAAAGAGAGTGAGATGCCAGCTCCTTTCATTCAGTCAGTAGCTTCAAACATTTCTGGTATATTAAAAACATGTTTTTCAATGGCAAAAATCAATGAATATTGTAAATGCACAAACAGTAATATCTCCACATTGCACGGTGCAATTCTGAAATTTTTAGCTTTTTCCTGCTAATCCTAGCATGATAAAGAAGATTCAAAGAGAGTGAGATGCCAGCTCCTTTCATTCAGTCAGTAGCTTCAAACATTTCTGGTATATGAAAAACATGTTTTTCAATGGCAAAAATCAATGAATATTGTAAATGCACAAACAGTAATATCTCCACATTGCACGGTGCAATTCTGAAATTTTTAGCTTTTTCCTGTTAATCCTAGCATGATAAAGAAGATTCAAAGAGAGTGAGATGCCAGCTCCTTTCATTCAGTCAGTAGCTTCAAACATTTCTGGTATATGAAAAACATGTTTTTCAATGGCAAAAATCAATGAATATTGTAAATGCACAAACAGTAATATCTCCACATTGCACGGTGCAATTCTGAAATTTTTAGCTTTTTCCTGCTAATCCTAGCATGATAAAGAAGATTCAAAGAGAGTGAGATGCCAGCTCCTTTCATTCAGTCAGTAGCTTCAAACATTTCTGGTATATGAAAAACATGTTTTTCAATGGCAAAAATCAATGAATATTGTAAATGCACAAACAGTAATATCTCCACATTGCACGGTGCAATTCTGAAATTTTTTGCTTTTTCCTGTTAATCCTAGCATGATAAAGAAGATTCAAAGAGAGTGAGATGCCAGCTCCTTTCATTCAGTCAGTAGCTTCAAACATTTCTGGTATATGAAAAACATGTTTTTCAATGGCAAAAATCAATGAATATTGTAAATGCACAAACAGTAATATCTCCACATTGCAAGGTGCAATTCTGAAATTTTTAGCTTTTTCCTGTTAATCCTAGCATGATAAAGAAGATTCAAAGAGAGTGAGATGCCAGCTCCTTTCATTCAGTCAGTAGCTTCAAACATTTCTGGTATATGAAAAACATGTTTTTCAATGGCAAAAATCAATGAATATTGTAAATGCACAAACAGTAATATCTCCACATTGCACGGTGCAATTCTGAAATTTTTAGCTTTTTCCTGTTAATTCTAGCATGATAAAGAAGATTCAAAGAGAGTGAGATGCCAGCTCCTTTCATTCAGTCAGTAGCTTCAAACATTTCTGGTATATGAAAAACGTTTTTCAATGGCAAAAATCAATGAATATTGTAAATGCACAAACAGTAATATCTCCACATTGCACGGTGCAATTCTGAAATTTTTTGCTTTTTCCTGCTAATCCTAGCATGATAAAGAAGATTCAAAGAGAGTGAGATGCCAGCTCCTTTCATTCAGTCAGTAGCTTCAAACATTTCTGGTATATGAAAAACATGTTTTTCAATGGCAAAAATCAATGAATATTGTAAATGCACAAACAGTAATATCTCCACATTGCACGGTGCAATTCTGAAATTTTTTGCTTTTTCCTGTTAATCCTAGCATGATAAAGAAGATTCAAAGAGAGTGAGATGCCAGCTCCTTTCATTCAGTCAGTAGCTTCAAACATTTCTGGTATATGAAAAACATGTTTTTCAATGGCAAAAATCAATGAATATTGTAAATGCACAAACAGTAATATCTCCACATTGCAAGGTGCAATTCTGAAATTTTTAGCTTTTTCCTGTTAATCCTAGCATGATAAAGAAGATTCAAAGAGAGTGAGATGCCAGCTCCTTTCATTCAGTCAGTAGCTTCAAACATTTCTGGTATATGAAAAACATGTTTTTCAATGGCAAAAATCAATGAATATTGTAAATGCACAAACAGTAATATCTCCACATTGCACGGTGCAATTCTGAAATTTTTAGCTTTTTCCTGTTAATCCTAGCATGATAAAGAAGATTCAAAGAGAGTGAGATGCCAGCTCCTTTCATTCAGTCAGTAGCTTCAAACATTTCTGGTATATGAAAAACATGTTTTTCAATGGCAAAAATCAATGAATATTGTAAATGCACAAACAGTAATATCTCCACATTGCACGGTGCAATTCTGAAATTTTTTGCTTTTTCCTGCTAATCCTAGCATGATAAAGAAGATTCAAAGAGAGTGAGATGCCAGCTCCTTTCATTCAGTCAGTAGCTTCAAACATTTCTGGTATATGAAAAACATGTTTTTCAATGGCAAAAATCAATGAATATTGTAAATGCACAAACAGTAATATCTCTACATTGCACGGTGCAATTCTGAAATTTTTTGCTTTTTCCTGCTAATCCTAGCATGATAAAGAAGATTCAAAGAGAGTGAGATGCCAGCTCCTTTCATTCAGTCAGTAGCTTCAAACATTTCTGGTATATTAAAAACATGTTTTTCAATGGCAAAAATCAATGAATATTGTAAATGCACAAACAGTAATATCTCCACATTGCACGGTGCAATTCTGAAATTTTTAGCTTTTTCCTGCTAATCCTAGCATGATAAAGAAGATTCAAAGAGAGTGAGATGCCAGCTCCTTTCATTCAGTCAGTAGCTTCAAACATTTCTGGTATATGAAAAACATGTTTTTCAATGGCAAAAATCAATGAATATTGTAAATGCACAAACAGTAATATCTCCACATTGCACGGTGCAATTCTGAAATTTTTAGCTTTTTCCTGTTAATCCTAGCATGATAAAGAAGATTCAAAGAGAGTGAGATGCCAGCTCCTTTCATTCAGTCAGTAGCTTCAAACATTTCTGGTAAATGAAAAACATGTTTTTCAATGGCAAAAATCAATGAATATTGTAAATGCACAAACAGTAATATCTCCACATTGCACGGTGCAATTCTGAAATTTTTAGCTTTTTCCTGCTAATCCTAGCATGATAAAGAAGATTCAAAGAGAGTGAGATGCCAGCTCCTTTCATTCAGTCAGTAGCTTCAAACATTTCTGGTATATGAAAAACATGTTTTTCAATGGCAAAAATCAATGAATATTGTAAATGCACAAACAGTAATATCTCCACATTGCACGGTGCAATTCTGAAATTTTTTGCTTTTTCCTGTTAATCCTAGCATGATAAAGAAGATTCAAAGAGAGTGAGATGCCAGCTCCTTTCATTCAGTCAGTAGCTTCAAACATTTCTGGTATATGAAAAACATGTTTTTCAATGGCAAAAATCAATGAATATTGTAAATGCACAAACAGTAATATCTCCACATTGCAAGGTGCAATTCTGAAATTTTTAGCTTTTTCCTGTTAATCCTAGCATGATAAAGAAGATTCAAAGAGAGTGAGATGCCAGCTCCTTTCATTCAGTCAGTAGCTTCAAACATTTCTGGTATATGAAAAACATGTTTTTCAATGGCAAAAATCAATGAATATTGTAAATGCACAAACAGTAATATCTCCACATTGCACGGTGCAATTCTGAAATTTTTAGCTTTTTCCTGTTAATTCTAGCATGATAAAGAAGATTCAAAGAGAGTGAGATGCCAGCTCCTTTCATTCAGTCAGTAGCTTCAAACATTTCTGGTATATGAAAAACGTTTTTCAATGGCAAAAATCAATGAATATTGTAAATGCACAAACAGTAATATCTCCACATTGCACGGTGCAATTCTGAAATTTTTTGCTTTTTCCTGCTAATCCTAGCATGATAAAGAAGATTCAAAGAGAGTGAGATGCCAGCTCCTTTCATTCAGTCAGTAGCTTCAAACATTTCTGGTATATGAAAAACATGTTTTTCAATGGCAAAAATCAATGAATATTGTAAATGCACAAACAGTAATATCTCCACATTGCACGGTGCAATTCTGAAATTTTTTGCTTTTTCCTGCTAATCCTAGCATGATAAAGAAGATTCAAAGAGAGTGAGATGCCAGCTCCTTTCATTCAGTCAGTAGCTTCAAACATTTCTGGTATATGAAAAACATGTTTTTCAATGGCAAAAATCAATGAATATTGTAAATGCACAAACAGTAATATCTCCACATTGCACGGTGCAATTCTGAAATTTTTTGCTTTTTCCTGTTAATCCTAGCATGATAAAGAAGATTCAAAGAGAGTGAGATGCCAGCTCCTTTCATTCAGTCAGTAGCTTCAAACATTTCTGGACGTTTTTCAATGCCAAAAATCAATGAATATTGTAAATGCACAAACAGTAATATCTCCACATTGCACGGTGCAATTCTGAAATTTTTTGCTTTTTCCTGCTAATCCTAGCATGATAAAGAAGATTCAAAGAGAGTGAGATGCCAGCTCCTTTCATTCAGTCAGTAGCTTCAAACATTTCTGGTATATGAAAAACATGTTTTTCAATGGCAAAAATCAATGAATATTGTAAATGCACAAACAGTAATATCTCCACATTGCACGGTGCAATTCTGAAATTTTTAGCTTTTTCCTGTTAATCCTAGCATGATAAAGAAGATTCAAAGAGAGTGAGATGCCAGCTCCTTTCATTCAGTCAGTAGCTTCAAACATTTCTGGTATATGAAAAACATGTTTTTCAATGGCAAAAATCAATGAATATTGTAAATGCACAAACAGTAATATCTCCACATTGCACGGTGCAATTCTGAAATTTTTTGCTTTTTCCTGTTAATCCTAGCATGATAAAGAAGATTCAAAGAGAGTGAGATGCCAGCTCCTTTCATTCAGTCAGTAGCTTCAAACATTTCTGGACGTTTTTCAATGGCAAAAATCAATGAATATTGTAAATGCACAAACAGTAATATCTCCACATTGCACGGTGCAATTCTGAAATTTTTTGCTTTTTCCTGTTAATCCTAGCATGATAAAGAAGATTCAAAGAGAGTGAGATGCCAGCTCCTTTCATTCAGTCAGTAGCTTCAAACATTTCTGGACGTTTTTCAATGGCAAAAATCAATGAATATTGTAAATGCACAAACAGTAATATCTCCACATTGCACGGTGCAATTCTGAAATTTTTTGCTTTTTCCTGCTAATCCTAGCATGATAAAGAAGATTCAAAGAGAGTGAGATGCCAGCTCCTTTCATTCAGTCAGTAGCTTCAAACATTTCTGGTATATGAAAAACTTGTTTTTCAATGGCAAAAATCAATGAATATTGTAAATGCACAAACAGTAATATCTCCACATTGCACGGTGCAATTCTGAAATTTTTAGCTTTTTCCTGTTAATCCTAGCATGATAAAGAAGATTCAAAGAGAGTGAGATGCCAGCTCCTTTCATTCAGTCAGTAGCTTCAAACATTTCTGGTATATGAAAAACATGTTTTTCAATGGCAAAAATCAATGAATATTGTAAATGCACAAACAGTAATATCTCCACATTGCACGGTGCAATTCTGAAATTTTTTGCTTTTTCCTGTTAATCCTAGCATGATAAAGAAGATTCAAAGAGAGTGAGATGCCAGCTCCTTTCATTCAGTCAGTAGCTTCAAACATTTCTGGACGTTTTTCAATGGCAAAAATCAATGAATATTGTAAATGCACAAACAGTAATATCTCCACATTGCACGGTGCAATTCTGAAATTTTTTGCTTTTTCCTGTTAATCCTAGCATGATAAAGAAGATTCAAAGAGAGTGAGATGCCAGCTCCTTTCATTCAGTCAGTAGCTTCAAACATTTCTGGTATATGAAAAACATGTTTTTCAATGGCAAAAATCAATGAATATTGTAAATGCACAAACAGTAATATCTCCACATTGCACGGTGCAATTCTGAAATTTTTTGCTTTTTCCTGCTAATCCTAGCATGATAAAGAAGATTCAAAGAGAGTGAGATGCCAGCTCCTTTCATTCAGTCAGTAGCTTCAAACATTTCTGGTATATGAAAAACATGTTTTTCAATGGCAAAAATCAATGAATATTGTAAATGCACAAACAGTAAAATCTCTACATTGCACGGTGCAATTCTGAAATTTTTTGCTTTTTCCTGCTAATCCTAGCATGATAAAGAAGATTCAAAGAGAGTGAGATGCCAGCTCCTTTCATTCAGTCAGTAGCTTCAAACATTTCTGGTATTTTAAAAACATGTTTTTCAATGGCAAAAATCAATGAATATTGTAAATGCACAAACAGTAATATCTCCACATTGCACGGTGCAATTCTGAAATTTTTAGCTTTTTCCTGCTAATCCTAGCATGATAAAGAAGATTCAAAGAGAGTGAGATGCCAGCTCCTTTCATTCAGTCAGTAGCTTCAAACATTTCTGGTATATGAAAAACATGTTTTTCAATGGCAAAAATCAATGAATATTGTAAATGCACAAACAGTAATATCTCCACATTGCACGGTGCAATTCTGAAATTTTTAGCTTTTTCCTGTTAATCCTAGCATGATAAAGAAGATTCATAGAGAGTGAGATGCCAGCTCCTTTCATTCAGTCAGTAGCTTCAAACATTTCTGGTATATGAAAAACATGTTTTTCAATGGCAAAAATCAATGAATATTGTAAATGCACAAACAGTAATATCTCCACATTGCACGGTGCAATTCTGAAATTTTTAGCTTTTTCCTGCTAATCCTAGCATGATAAAGAAGATTCAAAGAGAGTGAGATGCCAGCTCCTTTCATTCAGTCAGTAGCTTCAAACATTTCTGGTATATGAAAAACATGTTTTTCAATGGCAAAAATCAATGAATATTGTAAATGCACAAACAGTAATATCTCCACATTGCACGGTGCAATTCTGAAATTTTTAGCTTTTTCCTGTTAATTCTAGCATGATAAAGAAGATTCAAAGAGAGTGAGATGCCAGCTCCTTTCATTCAGTCAGTAGCTTCAAACATTTCTGGTATATGAAAAACGTTTTTCAATGGCAAAAATCAATGAATATTGTAAATGCACAAACAGTAATATCTCCACATTGCACGGTGCAATTCTGAAATTTTTTGCTTTTTCCTGCTAATCCTAGCATGATAAAGAAGATTCAAAGAGAGTGAGATGCCAGCTCCTTTCATTCAGTCAGTAGCTTCAAACATTTCTGGTATATGAAAAACATGTTTTTCAATGGCAAAAATCAATGAATATTGTAAATGCACAAACAGTAATATCTCCACATTGCACGGTGCAATTCTGAAATTTTTTGCTTTTTCCTGTTAATCCTAGCATGATAAAGAAGATTCAAAGAGAGTGAGATGCCAGCTCCTTTCATTCAGTCAGTAGCTTCAAACATTTCTGGTATATGAAAAACATGTTTTTCAATGGCAAAAATCAATGAATATTGTAAATGCACAAACAGTAATATCTCCACATTGCAAGGTGCAATTCTGAAATTTTTAGCTTTTTCCTGTTAATCCTAGCATGATAAAGAAGATTCAAAGAGAGTGAGATGCCAGCTCCTTTCATTCAGTCAGTAGCTTCAAACATTTCTGGTATATGAAAAACATGTTTTTCAATGGCAAAAATCAATGAATATTGTAAATGCACAAACAGTAATATCTCCACATTGCACGGTGCAATTCTGAAATTTTTAGCTTTTTCCTGTTAATCCTAGCATGATAAAGAAGATTCAAAGAGAGTGAGATGCCAGCTCCTTTCATTCAGTCAGTAGCTTCAAACATTTCTGGTATATGAAAAACATGTTTTTCAATGGCAAAAATCAATGAATATTGTAAATGCACAAACAGTAATATCTCCACATTGCACGGTGCAATTCTGAAATTTTTTGCTTTTTCCTGCTAATCCTAGCATGATAAAGAAGATTCAAAGAGAGTGAGATGCCAGCTCCTTTCATTCAGTCAGTAGCTTCAAACATTTCTGGTATATGAAAAACATGTTTTTCAATGGCAAAAATCAATGAATATTGTAAATGCACAAACAGTAATATCTCTACATTGCACGGTGCAATTCTGAAATTTTTAGCTTTTTCCTGCTAATCCTAGCATGATAAAGAAGATTCAAAGAGAGTGAGATGCCAGCTCCTTTCATTCAGTCAGTAGCTTCAAACATTTCTGGTATATTAAAAACATGTTTTTCAATGGCAAAAATCAATGAATATTGTAAATGCACAAACAGTAATATCTCCACATTGCACGGTGCAATTCTGAAATTTTTAGCTTTTTCCTGCTAATCCTAGCATGATAAAGAAGATTCAAAGAGAGTGAGATGCCAGCTCCTTTCATTCAGTCAGTAGCTTCAAACATTTCTGGTATATGAAAAACATGTTTTTCAATGGCAAAAATCAATGAATATTGTAAATGCACAAACAGTAATATCTCCACATTGCACGGTGCAATTCTGAAATTTTTAGCTTTTTCCTGTTAATCCTAGCATGATAAAGAAGATTCAAAGAGAGTGAGATGCCAGCTCCTTTCATTCAGTCAGTAGCTTCAAACATTTCTGGTATATGAAAAACATGTTTTTCAATGGCAAAAATCAATGAATATTGTAAATGCACAAACAGTAATATCTCCACATTGCACGGTGCAATTCTGAAATTTTTAGCTTTTTCCTGCTAATCCTAGCATGATAAAGAAGATTCAAAGAGAGTGAGATGCCAGCTCCTTTCATTCAGTCAGTAGCTTCAAACATTTCTGGTATATGAAAAACATGTTTTTCAATGGCAAAAATCAATGAATATTGTAAATGCACAAACAGTAATATCTCCACATTGCACGGTGCAATTCTGAAATTTTTTGCTTTTTCCTGTTAATCCTAGCATGATAAAGAAGATTCAAAGAGAGTGAGATGCCAGCTCCTTTCATTCAGTCAGTAGCTTCAAACATTTCTGGTATATGAAAAACATGTTTTTCAATGGCAAAAATCAATGAATATTGTAAATGCACAAACAGTAATATCTCCACATTGCAAGGTGCAATTCTGAAATTTTTAGCTTTTTCCTGTTAATCCTAGCATGATAAAGAAGATTCAAAGAGAGTGAGATGCCAGCTCCTTTCATTCAGTCAGTAGCTTCAAACATTTCTGGTATATGAAAAACATGTTTTTCAATGGCAAAAATCAATGAATATTGTAAATGCACAAACAGTAATATCTCCACATTGCACGGTGCAATTCTGAAATTTTTAGCTTTTTCCTGTTAATTCTAGCATGATAAAGAAGATTCAAAGAGAGTGAGATGCCAGCTCCTTTCATTCAGTCAGTAGCTTCAAACATTTCTGGTATATGAAAAACGTTTTTCAATGGCAAAAATCAATGAATATTGTAAATGCACAAACAGTAATATCTCCACATTGCACGGTGCAATTCTGAAATTTTTTGCTTTTTCCTGCTAATCCTAGCATGATAAAGAAGATTCAAAGAGAGTGAGATGCCAGCTCCTTTCATTCAGTCAGTAGCTTCAAACATTTCTGGTATATGAAAAACATGTTTTTCAATGGCAAAAATCAATGAATATTGTAAATGCACAAACAGTAATATCTCCACATTGCACGGTGCAATTCTGAAATTTTTTGCTTTTTCCTGCTAATCCTAGCATGATAAAGAAGATTCAAAGAGAGTGAGATGCCAGCTCCTTTCATTCAGTCAGTAGCTTCAAACATTTCTGGTATATGAAAAACATGTTTTTCAATGGCAAAAATCAATGAATATTGTAAATGCACAAACAGTAATATCTCCACATTGCACGGTGCAATTCTGAAATTTTTTGCTTTTTCCTGTTAATCCTAGCATGATAAAGAAGATTCAAAGAGAGTGAGATGCCAGCTCCTTTCATTCAGTCAGTAGCTTCAAACATTTCTGGACGTTTTTCAATGGCAAAAATCAATGAATATTGTAAATGCACAAACAGTAATATCTCCACATTGCACGGTGCAATTCTGAAATTTTTTGCTTTTTCCTGCTAATCCTAGCATGATAAAGAAGATTCAAAGAGAGTGAGATGCCAGCTCCTTTCATTCAGTCAGTAGCTTCAAACATTTCTGGTATATGAAAAACATGTTTTTCAATGGCAAAAATCAATGAATATTGTAAATGCACAAACAGTAATATCTCCACATTGCACGGTGCAATTCTGAAATTTTTAGCTTTTTCCTGTTAATCCTAGCATGATAAAGAAGATTCAAAGAGAGTGAGATGCCAGCTCCTTTCATTCAGTCAGTAGCTTCAAACATTTCTGGTATATGAAAAACATGTTTTTCAATGGCAAAAATCAATGAATATTGTAAATGCACAAACAGTAATATCTCCACATTGCACGGTGCAATTCTGAAATTTTTTGCTTTTTCCTGTTAATCCTAGCATGATAAAGAAGATTCAAAGAGAGTGAGATGCCAGCTCCTTTCATTCAGTCAGTAGCTTCAAACATTTCTGGACGTTTTTCAATGGCAAAAATCAATGAATATTGTAAATGCACAAACAGTAATATCTCCACATTGCACGGTGCAATTCTGAAATTTTTTGCTTTTTCCTGTTAATCCTAGCATGATAAAGAAGATTCAAAGAGAGTGAGATGCCAGCTCCTTTCATTCAGTCAGTAGCTTCAAACATTTCTGGACGTTTTTCAATGGCAAAAATCAATGAATATTGTAAATGCACAAACAGTAATATCTCCACATTGCACGGTGCAATTCTGAAATTTTTTGCTTTTTCCTGCTAATCCTAGCATGATAAAGAAGATTCAAAGAGAGTGAGATGCCAGCTCCTTTCATTCAGTCAGTAGCTTCAAACATTTCTGGTATATGAAAAACTTGTTTTTCAATGGCAAAAATCAATGAATATTGTAAATGCACAAACAGTAATATCTCCACATTGCACGGTGCAATTCTGAAATTTTTAGCTTTTTCCTGTTAATCCTAGCATGATAAAGAAGATTCAAAGAGAGTGAGATGCCAGCTCCTTTCATTCAGTCAGTAGCTTCAAACATTTCTGGTATATGAAAAACATGTTTTTCAATGGCAAAAATCAATGAATATTGTAAATGCACAAACAGTAATATCTCCACATTGCACGGTGCAATTCTGAAATTTTTTGCTTTTTCCTGTTAATCCTAGCATGATAAAGAAGATTCAAAGAGAGTGAGATGCCAGCTCCTTTCATTCAGTCAGTAGCTTCAAACATTTCTGGACGTTTTTCAATGGCAAAAATCAATGAATATTGTAAATGCACAAACAGTAATATCTCCACATTGCACGGTGCAATTCTGAAATTTTTTGCTTTTTCCTGTTAATCCTAGCATGATAAAGAAGATTCAAAGAGAGTGAGATGCCAGCTCCTTTCATTCAGTCAGTAGCTTCAAACATTTCTGGTATATGAAAAACATGTTTTTCAATGGCAAAAATCAATGAATATTGTAAATGCACAAACAGTAATATCTCCACATTGCAAGGTGCAATTCTGAAATTTTTAGCTTTTTCCTGTTAATCCTAGCATGATAAAGAAGATTCAAAGAGAGTGAGATGCCAGCTCCTTTCATTCAGTCAGTAGCTTCAAACATTTCTGGTATATGAAAAACATGTTTTTCAATGGCAAAAATCAATGAATATTGTAAATGCACAAACAGTAATATCTCCACATTGCACGGTGCAATTCTGAAATTTTTTGCTTTTTCCTGTTAATCCTAGCATGATAAAGAAGATTCAAAGAGAGTGAGATGCCAGCTCCTTTCATTCAGTCAGTAGCTTCAAACATTTCTGGACGTTTTTCAATGGCAAAAATCAATGAATATTGTAAATGCACAAACAGTAATATCTCCACATTGCACGGTGCAATTCTGAAATTTTTTGCTTTTTCCTGTTAATCCTAGCATGATAAAGAAGATTCAAAGAGAGTGAGATGCCAGCTCCTTTCATTCAGTCAGTAGCTTCAAACATTTCTGGTATATGAAAAACATGTTTTTCAATGGCAAAAATCAATGAATATTGTAAATGCACAAACAGTAATATCTCCACATTGCACGGTGCAATTCTGAAATTTTTTGCTTTTTCCTGCTAATCCTAGCATGATAAAGAAGATTCAAAGAGAGTGAGATGCCAGCTCCTTTCATTCAGTCAGTAGCTTCAAACATTTCTGGTATATGAAAAACATGTTTTTCAATGGCAAAAATCAATGAAAATTGTAAATGCACAAACAGTAATATCTCCACATTGCACGGTGCAATTCTGAAATTTTTTGCTTTTTCCTGTTAATCCTAGCATGATAAAGAAGATTCAAAGAGAGTGAGATGCCAGCTCCTTTCATTCAGTCAGTAGCTTCAAACATTTCTGGACGTTTTTCAATGGCAAAAATCAATGAATATTGTAAATGCACAAACAGTAATATCTCCACATTGCACGGTGCAATTCTGAAATTTTTAGCTTTTTCCTGTTAATCCTAGCATGATAAAGAAGATTCAAAGAGAGTGAGAGGCCAGCTCCTTTCATTCAGTCAGTAGCTTCAAACATTTCTGGTATATGAAAAACATGTTTTTCAATGGCAAAAATCAATGAATATTGTAAATGCACAAACAGTAATATCTCCACATTGCAAGGTGCAATTCTGAAATTTTTTGCTTTTTCCTGCTAATCCTAGCATGATAAAGAAGATTCAAAGAGAGTGAGATGCCAGCTCCTTTCATTCAGTCAGTAGCTTCAAACATTTCTGGTATATGAAAAACATGTTTTTCAATGGCAAAAATCAATGAATATTGTAAATGCACAAACAGTAATATCTCCACATTGCACGGTGCAATTCTGAAATTTTTAGCTTTTTCCTGTTAATCCTAGCATGATAAAGAAGATTCAAAGAGAGTGAGATGCCAGCTCCTTTCATTCAGTCAGTAGCTTCAAACATTTCTGGTATATGAAAAACATGTTTTTCAATGGCAAAAATCAATGAATATTGTAAATGCACAAACAGTAATATCTCCACATTGCAAGGTGCAATTCTGAAATTTTTAGCTTTTTCCTGCTAATCCTAGCATGATAAAGAAGATTCAAAGAGAGTGAGATGCCAGCTCCTTTCATTCAGTCAGTAGCTTCAAACATTTCTGGACGTTTTTCAATGGCAAAAATCAATGAATATTGTAAATGCACAAACAGTAATATCTCCACATTGCAAGGTGCAATTCTGAAATTTTTAGCTTTTTCCTGCTAATCCTAGCATGATAAAGAAGATTCAAAGAGAGTGAGATGCCAGCTCCTTTCATTCAGTCAGTAGCTTCAAATATTTCTGGTATATGAAAAACGTTTTTCAATGGCAAAAATCAATGAATATTGTAAATGCACAAACAGTAATATCTCCACATTGCACGGTGCAATTCTGAAATTTTTAGCTTTTTCCTGTTAATCCTAGCATGATAAAGAAGATTCAAAGAGAGTGAGATGCCAGCTCCTTTCATTCAGTCAGTAGCTTCAAACATTTCTGGTATATGAAAAACATGTTTTTCAATGGCAAAAATCAATGAATATTGTAAATGCACAAACAGTAATATCTCCACATTGCACGGTGCAATTCTGAAATTTTTAGCTTTTTCCTGTTAATCCTAGCATGATAAAGAAGATTCAAAGAGAGTGAGATGCCAGCTCCTTTCATTCAGTCAGTAGCTTCAAACATTTCTGGTATATGAAAAACATGTTTTTCAATGGCAAAAATCAATGAATATTGTAAATGCACAAACAGTAATATCTCCACATTGCAAGGTGCAATTCTGAAATTTTTTGCTTTTTCCTGCTAATCCTAGCATGATAAAGAAGATTCAAAGAGAGTGAGATGCCAGCTCCTTTCATTCAGTCAGTAGCTTCAAACATTTCTGGTATATGAAAAACATGTTTTTCAATGGCAAAAATCAATGAATATTGTAAATGCACAAACAGTAATATCTCCACATTGCACGGTGCAATTCTGAAATTTTTTGCTTTTTCCTGCTAATCCTAGCATGATAAAGAAGATTCAAAGAGAGTGAGATGCCAGCTCCTTTCATTCAGTCAGTAGCTTCAAACATTTCTGGACGTTTTTCAATGGCAAAAATCAATGAATATTGTAAATGCACAAACAGTAATATCTCCACATTGCACGGTGCAATTCTGAAATTTTTTGCTTTTTCCTGCTAATCCTAGCATGATAAAGAAGATTCAAAGAGAGTGAGATGCCAGCTCCTTTCATTCAGTCAGTAGCTTCAAACATTTCTGGTATATGAAAAACATGTTTTTCAATGGCAAAAATCAATGAATATTGTAAATGCACAAACAGTAATATCTCCACATTGCAAGGTGCAATTCTGAAATTTTTTGCTTTTTCCTGCTAATCCTAGCATGATAAAGAAGATTCAAAGAGAGTGAGATGCCAGCTCCTTTCATTCAGTCAGTAGCTTCAAACATTTCTGGTATATGAAAAACATGTTTTTCAATGGCAAAAATCAATGAATATTGTAAATGCACAAACAGTAATATCTCCACATTGCACGGTGCAATTCTGAAATTTTTTGCTTTTTCCTGTTAATCCTAGCATGATAAAGAAGATTCAAAGAGAGTGAGATGCCAGCTCCTTTCATTCAGTCAGTAGCTTCAAACATTTCTGGTATATGAAAAACATGTTTTTCAATGGCAAAAATCAATGAATATTGTAAATGCACAAACAGTAATATCTCCACATTGCACGGTGCAATTCTGAAATTTTTTGCTTTTTCCTGTTAATCCTAGCATGATAAAGAAGATTCAAAGAGAGTGAGATGCCAGCTCCTTTCATTCAGTCAGTAGCTTCAAACATTTCTGGTATATGAAAAACATGTTTTTCAATGGCAAAAATCAATGAATATTGTAAATGCACAAACAGTAATATCTCCACATTGCAAGGTGCAATTCTGAAATTTTTAGCTTTTTCCTGTTAATCCTAGCATGATAAAGAAGATTCAAAGAGAGTGAGATGCCAGCTCCTTTCATTCAGTCAGTAGCTTCAAACATTTCTGGTATATGAAAAACATGTTTTTCAATGGCAAAAATCAATGAATATTGTAAATGCACAAACAGTAATATCTCCACATTGCAAGGTGCAATTCTGAAATTTTTAGCTTTTTCCTGTTAATCCTAGCATGATAAAGAAGATTCAAAGAGAGTGAGATGCCAGCTCCTTTCATTCAGTCAGTAGCTTCAAACATTTCTGGTATATGAAAAACATGTTTTTCAATGGCAAAAATCAATGAATATTGTAAATGCACAAACAGTAATATCTCCACATTGCACGGTGCAATTCTGAAATTTTTTGCTTTTTCCTGTTAATCCTAGCATGATAAAGAAGATTCAAAGAGAGTGAGATGCCAGCTCCTTTCATTCAGTCAGTAGCTTCAAACATTTCTGGACGTTTTTCAATGGCAAAAATCAATGAATATTGTAAATGCACAAACAGTAATATCTCCACATTGCACGGTGCAATTCTGAAATTTTTTGCTTTTTCCTGTTAATCCTAGCATGATAAAGAAGATTCAAAGAGAGTGAGATGCCAGCTCCTTTCATTCAGTCAGTAGCTTCAAACATTTCTGGTATATGAAAAACATGTTTTTCAATGGCAAAAATCAATGAATATTGTAAATGCACAAACAGTAATATCTCCACATTGCACGGTGCAATTCTGAAATTTTTTGCTTTTTCCTGCTAATCCTAGCATGATAAAGAAGATTCAAAGAGAGTGAGATGCCAGCTCCTTTCATTCAGTCAGTAGCTTCAAACATTTCTGGTATATGAAAAACATGTTTTTCAATGGCAAAAATCAATGAATATTGTAAATGCACAAACAGTAATATCTCCACATTGCACGGTGCAATTCTGAAATTTTTTGCTTTTTCCTGTTAATCCTAGCATGATAAAGAAGATTCAAAGAGAGTGAGATGCCAGCTCCTTTCATTCAGTCAGTAGCTTCAAACATTTCTGGACGTTTTTCAATGGCAAAATCAATGAATATTGTAAATGCACAAACAGTAATATCTCCACATTGCACGGTGCAATTCTGAAATTTTTAGCTTTTTCCTGTTAATCCTAGCATGATAAAGAAGATTCAAAGAGAGTGAGATGCCAGCTCCTTTCATTCAGTCAGTAGCTTCAAACATTTCTGGTATATGAAAAACATGTTTTTCAATGGCCAAAATCAATGAATATTGTAAATGCACAAACAGTAATATCTCCACATTGCAAGGTGCAATTCTGAAATTTTTTGCTTTTTCCTGCTAATCCTAGCATTGTAAAGAAGATTCAAAGAGAGTGAGATGCCAGCTCCTTTCATTCAGTCAGTAGCTTCAAACATTTCTGGTATATGAAAAACATGTTTTTCAATGGCAAAAATCAATGAATATTGTAAATGCACAAACAGTAATATCTCCACATTGCACGGTGCAATTCTGAAATTTTTAGCTTTTTCCTGTTAATCCTAGCATGATAAAGAAGATTCAAAGAGAGTGAGATGCCAGCTCCTTTCATTCAGTCAGTAGCTTCAAACATTTCTGGTATATGAAAAACATGTTTTTCAATGGCAAAAATCAATGAATATTGTAAATGCACAAACAGTAATATCTCCACATTGCAAGGTGCAATTCTGAAATTTTTAGCTTTTTCCTGCTAATCCTAGCATGATAAAGAAGATTCAAAGAGAGTGAGATGCCAGCTCCTTTCATTCAGTCAGTAGCTTCAAACATTTCTGGACGTTTTTCAATGGCAAAAATCAATGAATATTGTAAATGCACAAACAGTAATATCTCCACATTGCAAGGTGCAATTCTGAAATTTTTAGCTTTTTCCTGCTAATCCTAGCATGATAAAGAAGATTCAAAGAGAGTGAGATGCCAGCTCCTTTCATTCAGTCAGTAGCTTCAAATATTTCTGGTATATGAAAAACGTTTTTCAATGGCAAAAATCAATGAATATTGTAAATGCACAAACAGTAATATCTCCACATTGCACGGTGCAATTCTGAAATTTTTAGCTTTTTCCTGTTAATCCTAGCATGATAAAGAAGATTCAAAGAGAGTGAGATGCCAGCTCCTTTCATTCAGTCAGTAGCTTCAAACATTTCTGGTATATGAAAAACATGTTTTTCAATGGCAAAAATCAATGAATATTGTAAATGCACAAACAGTAATATCTCCACATTGCACGGTGCAATTCTGAAATTTTTAGCTTTTTCCTGTTAATCCTAGCATGATAAAGAAGATTCAAAGAGAGTGAGATGCCAGCTCCTTTCATTCAGTCAGTAGCTTCAAACATTTCTGGTATATGAAAAACATGTTTTTCAATGGCAAAAATCAATGAATATTGTAAATGCACAAACAGTAATATCTCCACATTGCAAGGTGCAATTCTGAAATTTTTTGCTTTTTCCTGCTAATCCTAGCATGATAAAGAAGATTCAAAGAGAGTGAGATGCCAGCTCCTTTCATTCAGTCAGTAGCTTCAAACATTTCTGGTATATGAAAAACATGTTTTTCAATGGCAAAAATCAATGAATATTGTAAATGCACAAACAGTAATATCTCCACATTGCACGGTGCAATTCTGAAATTTTTTGCTTTTTCCTGCTAATCCTAGCATGATAAAGAAGATTCAAAGAGAGTGAGATGCCAGCTCCTTTCATTCAGTCAGTAGCTTCAAACATTTCTGGACGTTTTTCAATGGCAAAAATCAATGAATATTGTAAATGCACAAACAGTAATATCTCCACATTGCACAGTGCAATTCTGAAATTTTTTGCTTTTTCCTGCTAATCCTAGCATGATAAAGAAGATTCAAAGAGAGTGAGATGCCAGCTCCTTTCATTCAGTCAGTAGCTTCAAACATTTCTGGTATATGAAAAACATGTTTTTCAATGGCAAAAATCAATGAATATTGTAAATGCACAAACAGTAATATCTCCACATTGCAAGGTGCAATTCTGAAATTTTTTGCTTTTTCCTGCTAATCCTAGCATGATAAAGAAGATTCAAAGAGAGTGAGATGCCAGCTCCTTTCATTCAGTCAGTAGCTTCAAACATTTCTGGTATATGAAAAACATGTTTTTCAATGGCAAAAATCAATGAATATTGTAAATGCACAAACAGTAATATCTCCACATTGCACGGTGCAATTCTGAAATTTTTTGCTTTTTCCTGTTAATCCTAGCATGATAAAGAAGATTCAAAGAGAGTGAGATGCCAGCTCCTTTCATTCAGTCAGTAGCTTCAAACATTTCTGGTATATGAAAAACATGTTTTTCAATGGCAAAAATCAATGAATATTGTAAATGCACAAACAGTAATATCTCCACATTGCACGGTGCAATTCTGAAATTTTTTGCTTTTTCCTGTTAATCCTAGCATGATAAAGAAGATTCAAAGAGAGTGAGATGCCAGCTCCTTTCATTCAGTCAGTAGCTTCAAACATTTCTGGACGTTTTTCAATGGCAAAAATCAATGAATATTGTAAATGCACAAACAGTAATATCTCCACATTGCACGGTGCAATTCTGAAATTTTTTGCTTTTTCCTGTTAATCCTAGCATGATAAAGAAGATTCAAAGAGAGTGAGATGCCAGCTCCTTTCATTCAGTCAGTAGCTTCAAACATTTCTGGTATATGAAAAACATGTTTTTCAATGGCAAAAATCAATGAATATTGTAAATGCACAAACAGTAATATCTCCACATTGCACGGTGCAATTCTGAAATTTTTTGCTTTTTCCTGCTAATCCTAGCATGATAAAGAAGATTCAAAGAGAGTGAGATGCCAGCTCCTTTCATTCAGTCAGTAGCTTCAAACATTTCTGGTATATGAAAAACATGTTTTTCAATGGCAAAAATCAATGAATATTGTAAATGCACAAACAGTAATATCTCCACATTGCACGGTGCAATTCTGAAATTTTTTGCTTTTTCCTGTTAATCCTAGCATGATAAAGAAGATTCAAAGAGAGTGAGATGCCAGCTCCTTTCATTCAGTCAGTAGCTTCAAACATTTCTGGACGTTTTTCAATGGCAAAAATCAATGAATATTGTAAATGCACAAACAGTAATATCTCCACATTGCACGGTGCAATTCTGAAATTTTTAGCTTTTTCCTGTTAATCCTAGCATGATAAAGAAGATTCAAAGAGAGTGAGATGCCAGCTCCTTTCATTCAGTCAGTAGCTTCAAACATTTCTGGTATATGAAAAACATGTTT
>NW_027367440.1:0-58126 GCF_046119375.1 Phyllobates terribilis | reverse complement strand
GTTTGAAGCTACTGACTGAATGAAAGGAGCTGGCATCTCACTCTCTTTGAATCTTTTTTATCATGCTAGGATTAGCAGGAAAAAGCAAAAAATTTCAGAATTGCACCTTGCAATGTGGAGATATTACTGTTTGTGCATTTACAATATTCATTGATTTTTGCCATTGAAAAACATGTTTTTCATATACCAGAAATGTTTGAAGCTACTGACAATGAAAGGAGCTGGCATCTCACTCTCTGAATCTTCTTTATCCTGCTAGGATTAGCAGGAAAAAGCAAAAAATTTCAGAATTGCACCTTGCAATGTGGAGATATTACTGTTTGTGCATTTACAATATTCATTGATTTTTGCCATTGAAAAACATGTTTTTCATATACCAGAAATGTTTGAAGCTACTGACTGAATGAAAGGAGCTGGCATCTCACTCTCTTTGAATCTTCTTTATCCTGCTAGGATTAGCAGGAAAAAGCAAAAAATTTCAGAATTGCACCTTGCAATGTGGAGATATTACTGTTTGTGCATTTACAATATTCATTGATTTTTGCCATTGAAAAACGTTTTTCATATACCAGAAATGTTTGAAGCTACTGACTGAATGAAAGGAGCTGGCATCTCACTCTCTTTGAATCTTCTTTATCATGCTAGGATTAGCAGGAAAAAGCAAAAAATTTCAGAATTGCACCTTGCAATGTGGAGATATTACTGTTTGTGCATTTACAATATTCATTGATTTTTGCCATTGAAAAACATGTTTTTCATATACCAGGAATGTTTGAAGCTACTGACTGAATGAAAGGAGCTGGCATCTCACTCTCTTTGAATCTTCTTTATCCTGCTAGGATTAGCAGGAAAAAGCAAAAAATTTCAGAATTGCACCTTGCAATGTGGAGATATTACTGTTTGTGCATTTACAATATTCATTGATTTTTGCCATTGAAAAACGTCCAGAAATGTTTGAAGCTACTGACTGAATGAAAGGAGCTGGCATCTCACTCTCTTTGAATCTTCTTTATCATGCTAGGATTAACAGGAAAAAGCAAAAAATTTCAGAATTGCACCTTGCAATGTGGAGATATTACTGTTTGTGCATTTACAATATTCATTGATTTTTGCCATTGAAAAACGTCCAGAAATGTTTGAAGCTACTGACTGAATGAAAGGAGCTGGCATCTCACTCTCTTTGAATCTTTTTTATCATGCTAGGATTAGCAGGAAAAAGCAAAAAATTTCAGAATTGCACCTTGCAATGTGGAGATATTACTGTTTGTGCATTTACAATATTCATTGATTTTTGCCATTGAAAAACATGTTTTTCATATACCAGAAATGTTTGAAGCTACTGACAATGAAAGGAGCTGGCATCTCACTCTCTGAATCTTCTTTATCCTGCTAGGATTAGCAGGAAAAAGCAAAAAATTTCAGAATTGCACCTTGCAATGTGGAGATATTACTGTTTGTGCATTTACAATATTCATTGATTTTTGCCATTGAAAAACATGTTTTTCATATACCAGAAATGTTTGAAGCTACTGACTGAATGAAAGGAGCTGGCATCTCACTCTCTTTGAATCTTCTTTATCCTGCTAGGATTAGCAGGAAAAAGCAAAAAATTTCAGAATTGCACCTTGCAATGTGGAGATATTACTGTTTGTGCATTTACAATATTCATTGATTTTTGCCATTGAAAAACGTTTTTCATATACCAGAAATGTTTGAAGCTACTGACTGAATGAAAGGAGCTGGCATCTCACTCTCTTTGAATCTTCTTTATCATGCTAGGATTAGCAGGAAAAAGCAAAAAATTTCAGAATTGCACCTTGCAATGTGGAGATATTACTGTTTGTGCATTTACAATATTCATTGATTTTTGCCATTGAAAAACATGTTTTTCATATACCAGGAATGTTTGAAGCTACTGACTGAATGAAAGGAGCTGGCATCTCACTCTCTTTGAATCTTCTTTATCCTGCTAGGATTAGCAGGAAAAAGCAAAAAATTTCAGAATTGCACCTTGCAATGTGGAGATATTACTGTTTGTGCATTTACAATATTCATTGATTTTTGCCATTGAAAAACGTCCAGAAATGTTTGAAGCTACTGACTGAATGAAAGGAGCTGGCATCTCACTCTCTTTGAATCTTCTTTATCATGCTAGGATTAACAGGAAAAAGCAAAAAATTTCAGAATTGCACCTTGCAATGTGGAGATATTACTGTTTGTGCATTTACAATATTCATTGATTTTTGCCATTGAAAAACGTCCAGAAATGTTTGAAGCTACTGACTGAATGAAAGGAGCTGGCATCTCACTCTCTTTGAATCTTCTTTATCATGCTAGGATTAGCAGGAAAAAGCAAAAAATTTCAGAATTGCACCTTGCAATGTGGAGATATTACTGTTTGTGCATTTACAATATTCATTGATTTTTGCCATTGAAAAACATCATGTTATTCATATACCAGAAATGTTTGAAGCTACTGACTGAATGAAAGGAGCTGGCATCTCACTCTCTTTGAATCTTCTTTATCCTGCTAGGATTAACAGGAAAAAGCAAAAAATTTCAGAATTGCACCTTGCAATGTGGAGATATTACTGTTTGTGCATTTACAATATTCATTGATTTTTGCCATTGAAAAACGTTTTCCAGAAATGTTTGAAGCTACTGACTGAATGAAAGGAGCTGGCATCTCACTCTCTTTGAATCTTCTTTATCATGCTAGGATTAGCAGGAAAAAGCAAAAAATTTCAGAATTGCACCTTGCAATGTGGAGATATTACTGTTTGTGCATTTACAATATTCATTGATTTTTGCCATTGAAAAACATGTTTTTCATATACCAGAAATGTTTGAAGCTACTGACTGAATGAAAGGAGCTGGCATCTCACTCTCTTTGAATCTTCTTTATCATGCTAGGATTAACAGGAAAAAGCAAAAAATTTCAGAATTGCACCTTGCAATGTGGAGATATTACTGTTTGTGCATTTACAATATTCATTGATTTTTGCAATTGAAAAACGTCCAGAAATGTTTGAAGCTACTGACTGAATGAAAGGAGCTGGCATCTCACTCTCTTTGAATCTTCTTTATCATGCTAGGATTAGCAGGAAAAAGCAAAAAATTTCAGAATTGCACCTTGCAATGTGGAGATATTACTGTTTGTGCATTTACAATATTCATTGATTTTTGCCATTGAAAAACATGTTTTTCATATACCAGAAATGTTTGAAGCTACTGACTGAATGAAAGGAGCTGGCATCTCACTCTCTTTGAATCTTCTTTATCATGCTAGGATTAGCAGGAAAAAGCAAAAAATTTCAGAATTGCACCTTGCAATGTGGAGATATTACTGTTTGTGCATTTACAATATTCATTGATTTTTGCCATTGAAAAACATGTTTTTCATATACCAGAAATGTTTGAAGCTACTGACTGAATGAAAGGAGCTGGCATCTCACTCTCTTTGAATCTTCTTTATCATGCTAGGATTAACAGGAAAAAGCAAAAAATTTCAGAATTGCACCTTGCAATGTGGAGATATTACTGTTTGTGCATTTACAATATTCATTGATTTTTGCCATTGAAAAACGTCCAGAAATGTTTGAAGCTACTGACTGAATGAAAGGAGCTGGCATCTCACTCTCTTTGAATCTTCTTTATCATGCTAGGATTAGCAGGAAAAAGCAAAAAATTTCAGAATTGCACCTTGCAATGTGGAGATATTACTGTTTGTGCATTTACAATATTCATTGATTTTTGCCATTGAAAAACATGTTTTTCATATACCAGAAATGTTTGAAGCTACTGACTGAATGAAAGGAGCTGGCATCTCACTCTCTTTGAATCTTCTTTATCATGCTAGGATTAACAGGAAAAAGCAAAAAATTTCAGAATTGCACCTTGCAATGTGGAGATATTACTGTTTGTGCATTTACAATATTCATTGATTTTTGCCATTGAAAAACGTCCAGAAATGTTTGAAGCTACTGACTGAATGAAAGGAGCTGGCATCTCACTCTCTTTGAATCTTTTTTATCATGCTAGGATTAGCAGGAAAAAGCAAAAAATTTCAGAATTGCACCTTGCAATGTGGAGATATTACTGTTTGTGCATTTACAATATTCATTGATTTTTGCCATTGAAAAACATGTTTTTCATATACCAGAAATGTTTGAAGCTACTGACAATGAAAGGAGCTGGCATCTCACTCTCTGAATCTTCTTTATCCTGCTAGGATTAGCAGGAAAAAGCAAAAAATTTCAGAATTGCACCTTGCAATGTGGAGATATTACTGTTTGTGCATTTACAATATTCATTGATTTTTGCCATTGAAAAACATGTTTTTCATATACCAGAAATGTTTGAAGCTACTGACTGAATGAAAGGAGCTGGCATCTCACTCTCTTTGAATCTTCTTTATCCTGCTAGGATTAGCAGGAAAAAGCAAAAAATTTCAGAATTGCACCTTGCAATGTGGAGATATTACTGTTTGTGCATTTACAATATTCATTGATTTTTGCCATTGAAAAACGTTTTTCATATACCAGAAATGTTTGAAGCTACTGACTGAATGAAAGGAGCTGGCATCTCACTCTCTTTGAATCTTCTTTATCATGCTAGGATTAGCAGGAAAAAGCAAAAAATTTCAGAATTGCACCTTGCAATGTGGAGATATTACTGTTTGTGCATTTACAATATTCATTGATTTTTGCCATTGAAAAACATGTTTTTCATATACCAGGAATGTTTGAAGCTACTGACTGAATGAAAGGAGCTGGCATCTCACTCTCTTTGAATCTTCTTTATCCTGCTAGGATTAGCAGGAAAAAGCAAAAAATTTCAGAATTGCACCTTGCAATGTGGAGATATTACTGTTTGTGCATTTACAATATTCATTGATTTTTGCCATTGAAAAACGTCCAGAAATGTTTGAAGCTACTGACTGAATGAAAGGAGCTGGCATCTCACTCTCTTTGAATCTTCTTTATCATGCTAGGATTAACAGGAAAAAGCAAAAAATTTCAGAATTGCACCTTGCAATGTGGAGATATTACTGTTTGTGCATTTACAATATTCATTGATTTTTGCCATTGAAAAACGTCCAGAAATGTTTGAAGCTACTGACTGAATGAAAGGAGCTGGCATCTCACTCTCTTTGAATCTTTTTTATCATGCTAGGATTAGCAGGAAAAAGCAAAAAATTTCAGAATTGCACCTTGCAATGTGGAGATATTACTGTTTGTGCATTTACAATATTCATTGATTTTTGCCATTGAAAAACATGTTTTTCATATACCAGAAATGTTTGAAGCTACTGACAATGAAAGGAGCTGGCATCTCACTCTCTGAATCTTCTTTATCCTGCTAGGATTAGCAGGAAAAAGCAAAAAATTTCAGAATTGCACCTTGCAATGTGGAGATATTACTGTTTGTGCATTTACAATATTCATTGATTTTTGCCATTGAAAAACATGTTTTTCATATACCAGAAATGTTTGAAGCTACTGACTGAATGAAAGGAGCTGGCATCTCACTCTCTTTGAATCTTCTTTATCCTGCTAGGATTAGCAGGAAAAAGCAAAAAATTTCAGAATTGCACCTTGCAATGTGGAGATATTACTGTTTGTGCATTTACAATATTCATTGATTTTTGCCATTGAAAAACGTTTTTCATATACCAGAAATGTTTGAAGCTACTGACTGAATGAAAGGAGCTGGCATCTCACTCTCTTTGAATCTTCTTTATCATGCTAGGATTAGCAGGAAAAAGCAAAAAATTTCAGAATTGCACCTTGCAATGTGGAGATATTACTGTTTGTGCATTTACAATATTCATTGATTTTTGCCATTGAAAAACATGTTTTTCATATACCAGGAATGTTTGAAGCTACTGACTGAATGAAAGGAGCTGGCATCTCACTCTCTTTGAATCTTCTTTATCCTGCTAGGATTAGCAGGAAAAAGCAAAAAATTTCAGAATTGCACCTTGCAATGTGGAGATATTACTGTTTGTGCATTTACAATATTCATTGATTTTTGCCATTGAAAAACGTCCAGAAATGTTTGAAGCTACTGACTGAATGAAAGGAGCTGGCATCTCACTCTCTTTGAATCTTCTTTATCATGCTAGGATTAACAGGAAAAAGCAAAAAATTTCAGAATTGCACCTTGCAATGTGGAGATATTACTGTTTGTGCATTTACAATATTCATTGATTTTTGCCATTGAAAAACGTCCAGAAATGTTTGAAGCTACTGACTGAATGAAAGGAGCTGGCATCTCACTCTCTTTGAATCTTCTTTATCATGCTAGGATTAGCAGGAAAAAGCAAAAAATTTCAGAATTGCACCTTGCAATGTGGAGATATTACTGTTTGTGCATTTACAATATTCATTGATTTTTGCCATTGAAAAACATCATGTTATTCATATACCAGAAATGTTTGAAGCTACTGACTGAATGAAAGGAGCTGGCATCTCACTCTCTTTGAATCTTCTTTATCCTGCTAGGATTAACAGGAAAAAGCAAAAAATTTCAGAATTGCACCTTGCAATGTGGAGATATTACTGTTTGTGCATTTACAATATTCATTGATTTTTGCCATTGAAAAACGTCCAGAAATGTTTGAAGCTACTGACTGAATGAAAGGAGCTGGCATCTCACTCTCTTTGAATCTTCTTTATCATGCTAGGATTAGCAGGAAAAAGCAAAAAATTTCAGAATTGCACCTTGCAATGTGGAGATATTACTGTTTGTGCATTTACAATATTCATTGATTTTTGCCATTGAAAAACATGTTTTTCATATACCAGAAATGTTTGAAGCTACTGACTGAATGAAAGGAGCTGGCATCTCACTCTCTTTGAATCTTCTTTATCATGCTAGGATTAACAGGAAAAAGCAAAAAATTTCAGAATTGCACCTTGCAATGTGGAGATATTACTGTTTGTGCATTTACAATATTCATTGATTTTTGCAATTGAAAAACGTCCAGAAATGTTTGAAGCTACTGACTGAATGAAAGGAGCTGGCATCTCACTCTCTTTGAATCTTCTTTATCATGCTAGGATTAGCAGGAAAAAGCAAAAAATTTCAGAATTGCACCTTGCAATGTGGAGATATTACTGTTTGTGCATTTACAATATTCATTGATTTTTGCAATTGAAAAACATGTTTTTCATATACCAGAAATGTTTGAAGCTACTGACTGAATGAAAGGAGCTGGCATCTCACTCTCTTTGAATCTTCTTTATCATGCTAGGATTAGCAGGAAAAAGCAAAAAATTTCAGAATTGCACCTTGCAATGTGGAGATATTACTGTTTGTGCATTTACAATATTCATTGATTTTTGCCATTGAAAAACATGTTTTTCATATACCAGGAATGTTTGAAGCTACTGACTGAATGAAAGGAGCTGGCATCTCACTCTCTTTGAATCTTCTTTATCCTGCTAGGATTAGCAGGAAAAAGCAAAAAATTTCAGAATTGCACCTTGCAATGTGGAGATATTACTGTTTGTGCATTTACAATATTCATTGATTTTTGCCATTGAAAAACGTCCAGAAATGTTTGAAGCTACTGACTGAATGAAAGGAGCTGGCATCTCACTCTCTTTGAATCTTCTTTATCATGCTAGGATTAGCAGGAAAAAGCAAAAAATTTCAGAATTGCACCTTGCAATGTGGAGATATTACTGTTTGTGCATTTACAATATTCATTGATTTTTGCCATTGAAAAACGTTTTTCATATACCAGAAATGTTTGAAGCTACTGACTGAATGAAAGGAGCTGGCATCTCACTCTCTTTGAATCTTCTTTATCATGCTAGGATTAGCAGGAAAAAGCAAAAAATTTCAGAATTGCACCTTGCAATGTGGAGATATTACTGTTTGTGCATTTACAATATTCATTGATTTTTGCCATTGAAAAACATGTTTTTCATATACCAGAAATGTTTGAAGCTACTGACTGAATGAAAGGAGCTGGCATCTCACTCTCTTTGAATCTTCTTTATCATGCTAGGATTAGCAGGAAAAAGCAAAAAATTTCAGAATTGCACCTTGCAATGTGGAGATATTACTGTTTGTGCATTTACAATATTCATTGATTTTTGCCATTGAAAAACATCATGTTATTCATATACCAGAAAAGTTTGAAGCTACTGACTGAATGAAAGGAGCTGGCATCTCACTCTCTTTGAATCTTCTTTATCATGCTAGGATTAGCAGGAAAAAGAAAAAATTTCAGAATTGCACCTTGCAATGTGGAGATATTACTGTTTGTGCATTTACAATATTCATTGATTTTTGCCATTGAAAAACATGTTTTTCATATACCAGAAATGTTTGAAGCTACTGACTGAATGAAAGGAGCTGGCATCTCACTCTCTTTGAATCTTCTTTATCCTGCTAGGATTAGCAGGAAAAAGCAAAAAATTTCAGAATTGCACCTTGCAATGTGGAGATATTACTGTTTGTGCATTTACAATATTCATTGATTTTTGCCATTGAAAAACGTCCAGAAATGTTATAAGCTACTGACTGAATGAAAGGAGCTGGCATCTCACTCTCTTTGAATCTTCTTTATCATGCTAGGATTAACAGGAAAAAGCAAAAAATTTCAGAATTGCACCTTGCAATGTGGAGATATTACTGTTTGTGCATTTACAATATTCATTGATTTTTGCCATTGAAAAACGTCCAGAAATGTTTGAAGCTACTGACTGAATGAAAGGAGCTGGCATCTCACTCTCTTTGAATCTTCTTTATCATGCTAGGATTAGCAGGAAAAAGCAAAAAATTTCAGAATTGCACCTTGCAATGTGGAGATATTACTGTTTGTGCATTTACAATATTCATTGATTTTTGCCATTGAAAAACATCATGTTATTCATATACCAGAAATGTTTGAAGCTACTGACTGAATGAAAGGAGCTGGCATCTCACTCTCTTTGAATCTTCTTTATCCTGCTAGGATTAACAGGAAAAAGCAAAAAATTTCAGAATTGCACCTTGCAATGTGGAGATATTACTGTTTGTGCATTTACAATATTCATTGATTTTTGCCATTGAAAAACGTCCAGAAATGTTTGAAGCTACTGACTGAATGAAAGGAGCTGGCATCTCACTCTCTTTGAATCTTCTTTATCATGCTAGGATTAGCAGGAAAAAGCAAAAAATTTCAGAATTGCACCTTGCAATGTGGAGATATTACTGTTTGTGCATTTACAATATTCATTGATTTTTGCCATTGAAAAACATGTTTTTCATATACCAGAAATGTTTGAAGCTACTGACTGAATGAAAGGAGCTGGCATCTCACTCTCTTTGAATCTTCTTTATCATGCTAGGATTAGCAGGAAAAAGCAAAAAATTTCAGAATTGCACCTTGCAATGTGGAGATATTACTGTTTGTGCATTTACAATATTCATTGATTTTTGCCATTGAAAAACGTTTTTCATATACCAGAAATGTTTGAAGCTACTGACTGAATGAAAGGAGCTGGCATCTCACTCTCTTTGAATCTTCTTTATCATGCTAGGATTAGCAGGAAAAAGCAAAAAATTTCAGAATTGCACCTTGCAATGTGGAAATATTACTGTTTGTGCATTTACAATATTCATTGATTTTTGCCATTGAAAAACATGTTTTTCACATACCAGAAATGTTTGAAGCTACTGACTGAATGAAAGGAGCTGGCATCTCACTCTCTTTGAATCTTCTTTATCATGCTAGGATTAGCAGGAAAAAGCAAAAAATTTCAGAATTGCACCTTGCAATGTGGAGATATTACTGTTTGTGCATTTACAATATTCATTGATTTTTGCCATTGAAAAACGTTTTTCATATACCAGAAATGTTTGAAGCTACTGACTGAATGAAAGGAGCTGGCATCTCACTCTCTTTGAATCTTCTTTATCATGCTAGGATTAGCAGGAAAAAGCAAAAAATTTCAGAATTGCACCTTGCAATGTGGAGATATTACTGTTTGTGCATTTACAATATTCATTGATTTTTGCCATTGAAAAACATGTTTTTCATATACCAGAAATGTTTGAAGCTACTGACTGAATGAAAGGAGCTGGCATCTCACTCTCTTTGAATCTTCTTTATCCTGCTAGGATTAGCAGGAAAAAGCAAAAAATTTCAGAATTGCACCTTGCAATGTGGAGATATTACTGTTTGTGCATTTACAATATTCATTGATTTTTGCCATTGAAAAACATGTTTTTCATATACCAGAAATGTTTGAAGCTACTGACTGAATGAAAGGAGCTGGCATCTCACTCTCTTTGAATCTTCTTTATCCTGCTAGGATTAGCAGGAAAAAGCAAAAAATTTCAGAATTGCACCTTGCAATGTGGAGATATTACTGTTTGTGCATTTACAATATTCATTGATTTTTGCCATTGAAAAACATGTTTTTCATATACCAGAAATGTTTGAAGCTACTGACTGAATGAAAGGAGCTGGCATCTCACTCTCTTTGAATCTTCTTTATCCTGCTAGGATTAGCAGGAAAAAGCAAAAAATTTCAGAATTGCACCTTGCAATGTGGAGATATTACTGTTTGTGCATTTACAATATTCATTGATTTTTGCCATTGAAAAACATCCAGAAATGTTTGAAGCTACTGACTGAATGAAAGGAGCTGGCATCTCACTCTCTTTGAATCTTCTTTATCATGCTAGGATTAGCAGGAAAAAGCAAAAAATTTCAGAATTGCACCTTGCAATGTGGAGATATTACTGTTTGTGCATTTACAATATTCATTGATTTTTGCCATTGAAAAACGTCCAGAAATGTTTGAAGCTACTGACTGAATGAAAGGAGCTGGCATCTCACTCTCTTTGAATCTTCTTTATCATGCTAGGATTAGCAGGAAAAAGCAAAAAATTTCAGAATTGCACCTTGCAATGTGGAGATATTACTGTTTGTGCATTTACAATATTCATTGATTTTTGCCATTGAAAAACATGTTTTTCATATACCAGAAATGTTTGAAGCTACTGACTGAATGAAAGGAGCTGGCATCTCACTCTCTTTGAATCTTCTTTATCATGCTAGGATTAACAGGAAAAAGCAAAAAATTTCAGAATTGCACCTTGCAATGTGGAGATATTACTGTTTGTGCATTTACAATATTCATTGATTTTTGCCATTGAAAAATGTCCAGAAATGTTTGAAGCTACTGACTGAATGAAAGGAGCTGGCATCTCACTCTCTTTGAATCTTTTTTATCATGCTAGGATTAGCAGGAAAAAGCAAAAAATTTCAGAATTGCACCTTGCAATGTGGAGATATTACTGTTTGTGCATTTACAATATTCATTGATTTTTGCCATTGAAAAACATGTTTTTCATATACCAGAAATGTTTGAAGCTACTGACAATGAAAGGAGCTGGCATCTCACTCTCTTTGAATCTTCTTTATCCTGCTAGGATTAGCAGGAAAAAGCAAAAAATTTCAGAATTGCACCTTGCAATGTGGAGATATTACTGTTTGTGCATTTACAATATTCATTGATTTTTGCCATTGAAAAACATGTTTTTCATATACCAGAAATGTTTGAAGCTACTGACTGAATGAAAGGAGCTGGCATCTCACTCTCTTTGAATCTTCTTTATCCTGCTAGGATTAGCAGGAAAAAGCAAAAAATTTCAGAATTGCACCTTGCAATGTGGAGATATTACTGTTTGTGCATTTACAATATTCATTGATTTTTGCCATTGAAAAACATGTTTTTCATATACCAGAAATGTTTGAAGCTACTGACTGAATGAAAGGAGCTGGCATCTCACTCTCTTTGAATCTTCTTTATCCTGCTAGGATTAGCAGGAAAAAGCAAAAAATTTCAGAATTGCACCTTGCAATGTGGAGATATTACTGTTTGTGCATTTACAATATTCATTGATTTTTGCCATTGAAAAACATCCAGAAATGTTTGAAGCTACTGACTGAATGAAAGGAGCTGGCATCTCACTCTCTTTGAATCTTCTTTATCATGCTAGGATTAGCAGGAAAAAGCAAAAAATTTCAGAATTGCACCTTGCAATGTGGAGATATTACTGTTTGTGCATTTACAATATTCATTGATTTTTGCCATTGAAAAACGTCCAGAAATGTTTGAAGCTACTGACTGAATGAAAGGAGCTGGCATCTCACTCTCTTTGAATCTTCTTTATCATGCTAGGATTAGCAGGAAAAAGCAAAAAATTTCAGAATTGCACCTTGCAATGTGGAGATATTACTGTTTGTGCATTTACAATATTCATTGATTTTTGCCATTGAAAAACATGTTTTTCATATACCAGAAATGTTTGAAGCTACTGACTGAATGAAAGGAGCTGGCATCTCACTCTCTTTGAATCTTCTTTATCATGCTAGGATTAACAGGAAAAAGCAAAAAATTTCAGAATTGCACCTTGCAATGTGGAGATATTACTGTTTGTGCATTTACAATATTCATTGATTTTTGCCATTGAAAAATGTCCAGAAATGTTTGAAGCTACTGACTGAATGAAAGGAGCTGGCATCTCACTCTCTTTGAATCTTTTTTATCATGCTAGGATTAGCAGGAAAAAGCAAAAAATTTCAGAATTGCACCTTGCAATGTGGAGATATTACTGTTTGTGCATTTACAATATTCATTGATTTTTGCCATTGAAAAACATGTTTTTCATATACCAGAAATGTTTGAAGCTACTGACAATGAAAGGAGCTGGCATCTCACTCTCTTTGAATCTTCTTTATCCTGCTAGGATTAGCAGGAAAAAGCAAAAAATTTCAGAATTGCACCTTGCAATGTGGAGATATTACTGTTTGTGCATTTACAATATTCATTGATTTTTGCCATTGAAAAACATGTTTTTCATATACCAGAAATGTTTGAAGCTACTGACTGAATGAAAGGAGCTGGCATCTCACTCTCTTTGAATCTTCTTTATCCTGCTAGGATTAGCAGGAAAAAGCAAAAAATTTCAGAATTGCACCTTGCAATGTGGAGATATTACTGTTTGTGCATTTACAATATTCATTGATTTTTGCCATTGAAAAACATGTTTTTCATATACCAGGAATGTTTGAAGCTACTGACTGAATGAAAGGAGCTGGCATCTCACTCTCTTTGAATCTTCTTTATCCTGCTAGGATTAGCAGGAAAAAGCAAAAAATTTCAGAATTGCACCTTGCAATGTGGAGATATTACTGTTTGTGCATTTACAATATTCATTGATTTTTGCCATTGAAAAACGTCCAGAAATGTTTGAAGCTACTGACTGAATGAAAGGAGCTGGCATCTCACTCTCTTTGAATCTTCTTTATCATGCTAGGATTAGCAGGAAAAAGCAAAAAATTTCAGAATTGCACCTTGCAATGTGGAGATATTACTGTTTGTGCATTTACAATATTCATTGATTTTTGCCATTGAAAAACGTTTTTCATATACCAGAAATGTTTGAAGCTACTGACTGAATGAAAGGAGCTGGCATCTCACTCTCTTTGAATCTTCTTTATCATGCTAGGATTAGCAGGAAAAAGCAAAAAATTTCAGAATTGCACCTTGCAATGTGGAGATATTACTGTTTGTGCATTTACAATATTCATTGATTTTTGCCATTGAAAAACATCCAGAAATGTTTGAAGCTACTGACTGAATGAAAGGAGCTGGCATCTCACTCTCTTTGAATCTTCTTTATCATGCTAGGATTAGCAGGAAAAAGCAAAAAATTTCAGAATTGCACCTTGCAATGTGGAGATATTACTGTTTGTGCATTTACAATATTCATTGATTTTTGCCATTGAAAAACGTCCAGAAATGTTTGAAGCTACTGACTGAATGAAAGGAGCTGGCATCTCACTCTCTTTGAATCTTCTTTATCATGCTAGGATTAGCAGGAAAAAGCAAAAAATTTCAGAATTGCACCTTGCAATGTGGAGATATTACTGTTTGTGCATTTACAATATTCATTCATTTTTGCCATTGAAAAACATCATGTTATTCATATACCAGAAATGTTTGAAGCTACTGACTGAATGAAAGGAGCTGGCATCTCACTCTCTTTGAATCTTCTTTATCCTGCTAGGATTAACAGGAAAAAGCAAAAAATTTCAGAATTGCACCTTGCAATGTGGAGATATTACTGTTTGTGCATTTACAATATTCATTGATTTTTGCCATTGAAAAACATGTTTTTCATATACCAGAAATGTTTGAAGCTACTGACTGAATGAAAGGAGCTGGCATCTCACTCTCTTTGAATCTTCTTTATCCTGCTAGGATTAGCAGGAAAAAGCAAAAAATTTCAGAATTGCACCTTGCAATGTGGAGATATTACTGTTTGTGCATTTACAATATTCATTGATTTTTGCCATTGAAAAACATCCAGAAATGTTTGAAGCTACTGACTGAATGAAAGGAGCTGGCATCTCACTCTCTTTGAATCTTCTTTATCATGCTAGGATTAGCAGGAAAAAGCAAAAAATTTCAGAATTGCACCTTGCAATGTGGAGATATTACTGTTTGTGCATTTACAATATTCATTGATTTTTGCCATTGAAAAACGTCCAGAAATGTTTGAAGCTACTGACTGAATGAAAGGAGCTGGGATCTCACTCTCTTTGAATCTTCTTTATCATGCTAGGATTAGCAGGAAAAAGCAAAAAATTTCAGAATTGCACCTTGCAATGTGGAGATATTACTGTTTGTGCATTTACAATATTCATTGATTTTTGCCATTGAAAAACGTTTTTCATATACCAGAAATGTTTGAAGCTACTGACTGAATGAAAGGAGCTGGCATCTCACTCTCTTTGAATCTTCTTTATCCTGCTAGGATTAGCAGGAAAAAGCAAAAAATTTCAGAATTGCACCTTGCAATGTGGAGATATTACTGTTTGTGCATTTACAATATTCATTGATTTTTGCCATTGAAAAACATGTTTTTCATATACCAGAAATGTTTGAAGCTACTGACTGAATGAAAGGAGCTGGCATCTCACTCTCTTTGAATCTTCTTTATCCTGCTAGGATTAGCAGGAAAAAGCAAAAAATTTCAGAATTGCACCTTGCAATGTGGAGATATTACTGTTTGTGCATTTACAATATTCATTGATTTTTGCCATTGAAAAACATGTTTTTCATATACCAGAAATGTTTGAAGCTACTGACTGAATGAAAGGAGCTGGCATCTCACTCTCTTTGAATCTTCTTTATCCTGCTAGGATTAGCAGGAAAAAGCAAAAAATTTCAGAATTGCACCTTGCAATGTGGAGATATTACTGTTTGTGCATTTACAATATTCATTGATTTTTGCCATTGAAAAACATGTTTTTCATATACCAGAAATGTTTGAAGCTACTGACTGAATGAAAGGAGCTGGCATCTCACTCTCTTTGAATCTTCTTTATACTGCTAGGATTAGCAGGAAAAAGCAAAAAATTTCAGAATTGCACCTTGCAATGTGGAGATATTACTGTTTGTGCATTTACAATATTCATTGATTTTTGCCATTGAAAAACATGTTTTTCATATACCAGAAATGTTTGAAGCTACTGACTGAATGAAAGGAGCTGGCATCTCACTCTCTTTGAATCTTCTTTATCCTGCTAGGATTAGCAGGAAAAAGCAAAAAATTTCAGAATTGCACCTTGCAATGTGGAGATATTACTGTTTGTGCATTTACAATATTCATTGATTTTTGCCATTGAAAAACATGTTTTTCATATACCAGAAATGTTTGAAGCTACTGACTGAATGAAAGGAGCTGGCATCTCACTCTCTTTGAATCTTCTTTATCCTGCTAGGATTAGCAGGAAAAAGCAAAAAATTTCAGAATTGCACCTTGCAATGTGGAGATATTACTGTTTGTGCATTTACAATATTCATTGATTTTTGCCATTGAAAAACATCCAGAAATGTTTGAAGCTACTGACTGAATGAAAGGAGCTGGCATCTCACTCTCTTTGAATCTTCTTTATCATGCTAGGATTAGCAGGAAAAAGCAAAAAATTTCAGAATTGCACCTTGCAATGTGGAGATATTACTGTTTGTGCATTTACAATATTCATTGATTTTTGCCATTGAAAAACGTCCAGAAATGTTTGAAGCTACTGACTGAATGAAAGGAGCTGGCATCTCACTCTCTTTGAATCTTCTTTATCATGCTAGGATTAGCAGGAAAAAGCAAAAAATTTCAGAATTGCACCTTGCAATGTGGAGATATTACTGTTTGTGCATTTACAATATTCATTGATTTTTGCCATTGAAAAACGTTTTTCATATACCAGAAATGTTTGAAGCTACTGACTGAATGAAAGGAGCTGGCATCTCACTCTCTTTGAATCTTCTTTATCCTGCTAGGATTAGCAGGAAAAAGCAAAAAATTTCAGAATTGCACCTTGCAATGTGGAGATATTACTGTTTGTGCATTTACAATATTCATTGATTTTTGCCATTGAAAAACATGTTTTTCATATACCAGAAATGTTTGAAGCTACTGACTGAATGAAAGGAGCTGGCATCTCACTCTCTTTGAATCTTCTTTATCCTGCTAGGATTAGCAGGAAAAAGCAAAAAATTTCAGAATTGCACCTTGCAATGTGGAGATATTACTGTTTGTGCATTTACAATATTCATTGATTTTTGCCATTGAAAAACATGTTTTTCATATACCAGAAATGTTTGAAGCTACTGACTGAATGAAAGGAGCTGGCATCTCACTCTCTTTGAATCTTCTTTATCCTGCTAGGATTAGCAGGAAAAAGCAAAAAATTTCAGAATTGCACCTTGCAATGTGGAGATATTACTGTTTGTGCATTTACAATATTCATTGATTTTTGCCATTGAAAAACGTCCAGAAATGTTTGAAGCTACTGACTGAATGAAAGGAGCTGGCATCTCACTCTCTTTGAATCTTCTTTATCATGCTAGGATTAACAGGAAAAAGCAAAAAATTTCAGAATTGCACCTTGCAATGTGGAGATATTACTGTTTGTGCATTTACAATATTCATTGATTTTTGCCATTGAAAAACGTCCAGAAATGTTTGAAGCTACTGACTGAATGTAAGGAGCTGGCATCTCACTCTCTTTGAATCTTTTTTATCATGCTAGGATTAGCAGGAAAAAGCAAAAAATTTCAGAATTGCACCTTGCAATGTGGAGATATTACTGTTTGTGCATTTACAATATTCATTGATTTTTGCCATTGAAAAACATGTTTTTCATATACCAGAAATGTTTGAAGCTACTGACAATGAAAGGAGCTGGCATCTCACTCTCTGAATCTTCTTTATCCTGCTAGGATTAGCAGGAAAAAGCAAAAAATTTCAGAATTGCACCTTGCAATGTGGAGATATTACTGTTTGTGCATTTACAATATTCATTGATTTTTGCCATTGAAAAACATGTTTTTCATATACCAGAAATGTTTGAAGCTACTGACTGAATGAAAGGAGCTGGCATCTCACTCTCTTTGAATCTTCTTTATCCTGCTAGGATTAGCAGGAAAAAGCAAAAAATTTCAGAATTGCACCTTGCAATGTGGAGATATTACTGTTTGTGCATTTACAATATTCATTGATTTTTGCCATTGAAAAACGTTTTTCATATACCAGAAATGTTTGAAGCTACTGACTGAATGAAAGGAGCTGGCATCTCACTCTCTTTGAATCTTCTTTATCATGCTAGGATTAGCAGGAAAAAGCAAAAAATTTCAGAATTGCACCTTGCAATGTGGAGATATTACTGTTTGTGCATTTACAATATTCATTGATTTTTGCCATTGAAAAACATGTTTTTCATATACCAGGAATGTTTGAAGCTACTGACTGAATGAAAGGAGCTGGCATCTCACTCTCTTTGAATCTTCTTTATCCTGCTAGGATTAGCAGGAAAAAGCAAAAAATTTCAGAATTGCACCTTGCAATGTGGAGATATTACTGTTTGTGCATTTACAATATTCATTGATTTTTGCCATTGAAAAACGTCCAGAAATGTTTGAAGCTACTGACTGAATGAAAGGAGCTGGCATCTCACTCTCTTTGAATCTTCTTTATCATGCTAGGATTAACAGGAAAAAGCAAAAAATTTCAGAATTGCACCTTGCAATGTGGAGATATTACTGTTTGTGCATTTACAATATTCATTGATTTTTGCCATTGAAAAACGTCCAGAAATGTTTGAAGCTACTGACTGAATGAAAGGAGCTGGCATCTCACTCTCTTTGAATCTTCTTTATCATGCTAGGATTAGCAGGAAAAAGCAAAAAATTTCAGAATTGCACCTTGCAATGTGGAGATATTACTGTTTGTGCATTTACAATATTCATTGATTTTTGCCATTGAAAAACATCATGTTATTCATATACCAGAAATGTTTGAAGCTACTGACTGAATGAAAGGAGCTGGCATCTCACTCTCTTTGAATCTTCTTTATCCTGCTAGGATTAACAGGAAAAAGCAAAAAATTTCAGAATTGCACCTTGCAATGTGGAGATATTACTGTTTGTGCATTTACAATATTCATTGATTTTTGCCATTGAAAAACGTCCAGAAATGTTTGAAGCTACTGACTGAATGAAAGGAGCTGGCATCTCACTCTCTTTGAATCTTCTTTATCATGCTAGGATTAGCAGGAAAAAGCAAAAAATTTCAGAATTGCACCTTGCAATGTGGAGATATTACTGTTTGTGCATTTACAATATTCATTGATTTTTGCCATTGAAAAACATGTTTTTCATATACCAGAAATGTTTGAAGCTACTGACTGAATGAAAGGAGCTGGCATCTCACTCTCTTTGAATCTTCTTTATCATGCTAGGATTAACAGGAAAAAGCAAAAAATTTCAGAATTGCACCTTGCAATGTGGAGATATTACTGTTTGTGCATTTACAATATTCATTGATTTTTGCAATTGAAAAACGTCCAGAAATGTTTGAAGCTACTGACTGAATGAAAGGAGCTGGCATCTCACTCTCTTTGAATCTTCTTTATCATGCTAGGATTAGCAGGAAAAAGCAAAAAATTTCAGAATTGCACCTTGCAATGTGGAGATATTACTGTTTGTGCATTTACAATATTCATTGATTTTTGCAATTGAAAAACATGTTTTTCATATACCAGAAATGTTTGAAGCTACTGACTGAATGAAAGGAGCTGGCATCTCACTCTCTTTGAATCTTCTTTATCATGCTAGGATTAGCAGGAAAAAGCAAAAAATTTCAGAATTGCACCTTGCAATGTGGAGATATTACTGTTTGTGCATTTACAATATTCATTGATTTTTGCCATTGAAAAACATGTTTTTCATATACCAGGAATGTTTGAAGCTACTGACTGAATGAAAGGAGCTGGCATCTCACTCTCTTTGAATCTTCTTTATCCTGCTAGGATTAGCAGGAAAAAGCAAAAAATTTCAGAATTGCACCTTGCAATGTGGAGATATTACTGTTTGTGCATTTACAATATTCATTGATTTTTGCCATTGAAAAACGTTTTTCATATACCAGAAATGTTTGAAGCTACTGACTGAATGAAAGGAGCTGGCATCTCACTCTCTTTGAATCTTCTTTATCATGCTAGGATTAGCAGGAAAAAGCAAAAAATTTCAGAATTGCACCTTGCAATGTGGAGATATTACTGTTTGTGCATTTACAATATTCATTGATTTTTGCCATTGAAAAACATGTTTTTCATATACCAGAAATGTTTGAAGCTACTGACTGAATGAAAGGAGCTGGCATCTCACTCTCTTTGAATCTTCTTTATCATGCTAGGATTAGCAGGAAAAAGCAAAAAATTTCAGAATTGCACCTTGCAATGTGGAGATATTACTGTTTGTGCATTTACAATATTCATTGATTTTTGCCATTGAAAAACATCATGTTATTCATATACCAGAAATGTTTGAAGCTACTGACTGAATGAAAGGAGCTGGCATCTCACTCTCTTTGAATCTTCTTTATCATGCTAGGATTAGCAGGAAAAAGAAAAAATTTCAGAATTGCACCTTGCAATGTGGAGATATTACTGTTTGTGCATTTACAATATTCATTGATTTTTGCCATTGAAAAACATGTTTTTCATATACCAGAAATGTTTGAAGCTACTGACTGAATGAAAGGAGCTGGCATCTCACTCTCTTTGAATCTTCTTTATCCTGCTAGGATTAGCAGGAAAAAGCAAAAAATTTCAGAATTGCACCTTGCAATGTGGAGATATTACTGTTTGTGCATTTACAATATTCATTGATTTTTGCCATTGAAAAACGTCCAGAAATGTTTGAAGCTACTGACTGAATGAAAGGAGCTGGCATCTCACTCTCTTTGAATCTTCTTTATCATGCTAGGATTAACAGGAAAAAGCAAAAAATTTCAGAATTGCACCTTGCAATGTGGAGATATTACTGTTTGTGCATTTACAATATTCATTGATTTTTGCCATTGAAAAACGTCCAGAAATGTTTGAAGCTACTGACTGAATGAAAGGAGCTGGCATCTCACTCTCTTTGAATCTTCTTTATCATGCTAGGATTAGCAGGAAAAAGCAAAAAATTTCAGAATTGCACCTTGCAATGTGGAGATATTACTGTTTGTGCATTTACAATATTCATTGATTTTTGCCATTGAAAAACATCATGTTATTCATATACCAGAAATGTTTGAAGCTACTGACTGAATGAAAGGAGCTGGCATCTCACTCTCTTTGAATCTTCTTTATCCTGCTAGGATTAACAGGAAAAAGCAAAAAATTTCAGAATTGCACCTTGCAATGTGGAGATATTACTGTTTGTGCATTTACAATATTCATTGATTTTTGCCATTGAAAAACGTCCAGAAATGTTTGAAGCTACTGACTGAATGAAAGGAGCTGGCATCTCACTCTCTTTGAATCTTCTTTATCATGCTAGGATTAGCAGGAAAAAGCAAAAAATTTCAGAATTGCACCTTGCAATGTGGAGATATTACTGTTTGTGCATTTACAATATTCATTGATTTTTGCCATTGAAAAACATGTTTTTCATATACCAGAAATGTTTGAAGCTACTGACTGAATGAAAGGAGCTGGCATCTCACTCTCTTTGAATCTTCTTTATCATGCTAGGATTAACAGGAAAAAGCAAAAAATTTCAGAATTGCACCTTGCAATGTGGAGATATTACTGTTTGTGCATTTACAATATTCATTGATTTTTGCAATTGAAAAACGTCCAGAAATGTTTGAAGCTACTGACTGAATGAAAGGAGCTGGCATCTCACTCTCTTTGAATCTTCTTTATCCTGCTAGGATTAGCAGGAAAAAGCAAAAAATTTCAGAATTGCACCTTGCAATGTGGAGATATTACTGTTTGTGCATTTACAATATTCATTGATTTTTGCCATTGAAAAACATGTTTTTCATATACCAGAAATGTTTGAAGCTACTGACTGAATGAAAGGAGCTGGCATCTCACTCTCTTTGAATCTTCTTTATCCTGCTAGGATTAGCAGGAAAAAGCAAAAAATTTCAGAATTGCACCTTGCAATGTGGAGATATTACTGTTTGTGCATTTACAATATTCGTTGATTTTTGCCATTGAAAAACATGTTTTTCATATACCAGAAATGTTTGAAGCTACTGACTGAATGAAAGGAGCTGGCATCTCACTCTCTTTGAATCTTCTTTATCCTGCTAGGATTAGCAGGAAAAAGCAAAAAATTTCAGAATTGCACCTTGCAATGTGGAGATATTACTGTTTGTGCATTTACAATATTCATTGATTTTTGCCATTGAAAAACATGTTTTTCATATACCAGAAATGTTTGAAGCTACTGACTGAATGAAAGGAGCTGGCATCTCACTCTCTTTGAATCTTCTTTATCCTGCTAGGATTAGCAGGAAAAAGCAAAAAATTTCAGAATTGCACCTTGCAATGTGGAGATATTACTGTTTGTGCATTTACAATATTCATTGATTTTTGCCATTGAAAAACATGTTTTTCATATACCAGAAATGTTTGAAGCTACTGACTGAATGAAAGGAGCTGGCATCTCACTCTCTTTGAATCTTCTTTATCCTGCTAGGATTAGCAGGAAAAAGCAAAAAATTTCAGAATTGCACCTTGCAATGTGGAGATATTACTGTTTGTGCATTTACAATATTCATTGATTTTTGCCATTGAAAAACATGTTTTTCATATACCAGAAATGTTTGAAGCTACTGACTGAATGAAAGGAGCTGGCATCTCACTCTCTTTGAATCTTCTTTATCCTGCTAGGATTAGCAGGAAAAAGCAAAAAATTTCAGAATTGCACCTTGCAATGTGGAGATATTACTGTTTGTGCATTTACAATATTCATTGATTTTTGCCATTGAAAAACATGTTTTTCATATACCAGAAATGTTTGAAGCTACTGACTGAATGAAAGGAGCTGGCATCTCACTCTCTTTGAATCTTCTTTATCATGCTAGGATTAGCAGGAAAAAGCAAAAAATTTCAGAATTGCACCTTGCAATGTGGAGATATTACTGTTTGTGCATTTACAATATTCATTGATTTTTGCCATTGAAAAACGTCCAGAAATGTTTGAAGCTACTGACTGAATGAAAGGAGCTGGCATCTCACTCTCTTTGAATCTTCTTTATCATGCTAGGATTAGCAGGAAAAAGCAAAAAATTTCAGAATTGCACCTTGCAATGTGGAGATATTACTGTTTGTGCATTTACAATATTCATTGATTTTTGCCATTGAAAAACGTTTTTCATATACCAGAAATGTTTGAAGCTACTGACTGAATTAAAGGAGCTGGCATCTCACTCTCTTTGAATCTTCTTTATCCTGCTAGGATTAGCAGGAAAAAGCAAAAAATTTCAGAATTGCACCTTGCAATGTGGAGATATTACTGTTTGTGCATTTACAATATTCATTGATTTTTGCCATTGAAAAACATGTTTTTCATATACCAGAAATGTTTGAAGCTACTGACTGAATGAAAGGAGCTGGCATCTCACTCTCTTTGAATCTTCTTTATCCTGCTAGGATTAGCAGGAAAAAGCAAAAAATTTCAGAATTGCACCTTGCAATGTGGAGATATTACTGTTTGTGCATTTACAATATTCATTGATTTTTGCCATTGAAAAACATGTTTTTCATATACCAGAAATGTTTGAAGCTACTGACTGAATGAAAGGAGCTGGCATCTCACTCTCTTTGAATCTTCTTTATCCTGCTAGGATTAGCAGGAAAAAGCAAAAAATTTCAGAATTGCACCTTGCAATGTGGAGATATTACTGTTTGTGCATTTACAATATTCATTGATTTTTGCCATTGAAAAACATGTTTTTCATATACCAGAAATGTTTGAAGCTACTGACTGAATGAAAGGAGCTGGCATCTCACTCTCTTTGAATCTTCTTTATCCTGCTAGGATTAGCAGGAAAAAGCAAAAAATTTCAGAATTGCACCTTGCAATGTGGAGATATTACTGTTTGTGCATTTACAATATTCATTGATTTTTGCCATTGAAAAACATGTTTTTCATATACCAGAAATGTTTGAAGCTACTGACTGAATGAAAGGAGCTGGCATCTCACTCTCTTTGAATCTTCTTTATCCTGCTAGGATTAGCAGGAAAAAGCAAAAAATTTCAGAATTGCACCTTGCAATGTGGAGATATTACTGTTTGTGCATTTACAATATTCATTGATTTTTGCCATTGAAAAACATGTATTTCATATACCAGAAATGTTTGAAGCTACTGACTGAATGAAAGGAGCTGGCATCTCACTCTCTTTGAATCTTCTTTATCCTGCTAGGATTAGCAGGAAAAAGCAAAAAATTTCAGAATTGCACCTTGCAATGTGGAGATATTACTGTTTGTGCATTTACAATATTCATTGATTTTTGCCATTGAAAAACATGTTTTTCATATACCAGAAATGTTTGAAGCTACTGACTGAATGAAAGGAGCTGGCATCTCACTCTCTTTGAATCTTCTTTATCCTGCTAGGATTAGCAGGAAAAAGCAAAAAATTTCAGAATTGCACCTTGCAATGTGGAGATATTACTGTTTGTGCATTTACAATATTCATTGATTTTTGCCATTGAAAAACATGTTTTTCATATACCAGAAATGTTTGAAGCTACTGACTGAATGAAAGGAGCTGGCATCTCACTCTCTTTGAATCTTCTTTATCCTGCTAGGATTAGCAGGAAAAAGCAAAAAATTTCAGAATTGCACCTTGCAATGTGGAGATATTACTGTTTGTGCATTTACAATATTCATTGATTTTTGCCATTGAAAAACATGTTTTTCATATACCAGAAATGTTTGAAGCTACTGACTGAATGAAAGGAGCTGGCATCTCACTCTCTTTGAATCTTCATTATCCTGCTAGGATTAGCAGGAAAAAGCAAAAAATTTCAGAATTGCACCTTGCAATGTGGAGATATTACTGTTTGTGCATTTACAATATTCATTGATTTTTGCCATTGAAAAACATGTTTTTCATATACCAGAAATGTTTGAAGCTACTGACTGAATGAAAGGAGCTGGCATCTCACTCTCTTTGAATCTTCTTTATCCTGCTAGGATTAGCAGGAAAAAGCAAAAAATTTCAGAATTGCACCTTGCAATGTGGAGATATTACTGTTTGTGCATTTACAATATTCATTGATTTTTGCCATTGAAAAACATCCAGAAATGTTTGAAGCTACTGACTGAATGAAAGGAGCTGGCATCTCACTCTCTTTGAATCTTCTTTATCATGCTAGGATTAGCAGGAAAAAGCAAAAAATTTCAGAATTGCACCTTGCAATGTGGAGATATTACTGTTTGTGCATTTACAATATTCATTGATTTTTGCCATTGAAAAATGTCCAGAAATGTTTGAAGCTACTGACTGAATGAAAGGAGCTGGCATCTCACTCTCTTTGAATCTTCTTTATCATGCTAGGATTAGCAGGAAAAAGCAAAAAATTTCAGAATTGCACCTTGCAATGTGGAGATATTACTGTTTGTGCATTTACAATATTCATTGATTTTTGCCATTGAAAAACGTTTTTCATATACCAGAAATGTTTGAAGCTACTGACTGAATGAAAGGAGCTGGCATCTCACTCTCTTTGAATCTTCTTTATCCTGCTAGGATTAGCAGGAAAAAGCAAAAAATTTCAGAATTGCACCTTGCAATGTGGAGATATTACTGTTTGTGCATTTACAATATTCATTGATTTTTGCCATTGAAAAACATGTTTTTCATATACCAGAAATGTTTGAAGCTACTGACTGAATGAAAGGAGCTGGCATCTCACTCTCTTTGAATCTTCTTTATCCTGCTAGGATTAGCAGGAAAAAGCAAAAAATTTCAGAATTGCACCTTGCAATGTGGAGATATTACTGTTTGTGCATTTACAATATTCATTGATTTTTGCCATTGAAAAACATGTTTTTCATATACCAGAAATGTTTGAAGCTACTGACTGAATGAAAGGAGCTGGCATCTCACTCTCTTTGAATCTTCTTTATCCTGCTAGGATTAGCAGGAAAAAGCAAAAAATTTCAGAATTGCACCTTGCAATGTGGAGATATTACTGTTTGTGCATTTACAATATTCATTGATTTTTGCCATTGAAAAACATGTTTTTCATATACCAGAAATGTTTGAAGCTACTGACTGAATGAAAGGAGCTGGCATCTCACTCTCTTTGAATCTTCTTTATACTGCTAGGATTAGCAGGAAAAAGCAAAAAATTTCAGAATTGCACCTTGCAATGTGGAGATATTACTGTTTGTGCATTTACAATATTCATTGATTTTTGCCATTGAAAAACATGTTTTTCATATACCAGAAATGTTTGAAGCTACTGACTGAATGAAAGGAGCTGGCATCTCACTCTCTTTGAATCTTCTTTATCCTGCTAGGATTAGCAGGAAAAAGCAAAAAATTTCAGAATTGCACCTTGCAATGTGGAGATATTACTGTTTGTGCATTTACAATATTCATTGATTTTTGCCATTGAAAAACATGTTTTTCATATACCAGAAATGTTTGAAGCTACTGACTGAATGAAAGGAGCTGGCATCTCACTCTCTTTGAATCTTCTTTATCCTGCTAGGATTAGCAGGAAAAAGCAAAAAATTTCAGAATTGCACCTTGCAATGTGGAGATATTACTGTTTGTGCATTTACAATATTCATTGATTTTTGCCATTGAAAAACATGTTTTTCATATACCAGAAATGTTTGAAGCTACTGACTGAATGAAAGGACCTGGCATCTCACTCTCTTTGAATCTTCTTTATCCTGCTAGGATTAGCAGGAAAAAGCAAAAAATTTCAGAATTGCACCTTGCAATGTGGAGATATTACTGTTTGTGCATTTACAATATTCATTGATTTTTGCCATTGAAAAACATCCAGAAATGTTTGAAGCTACTGACTGAATGAAAGGAGCTGGCATCTCACTCTCTTTGAATCTTCTTTATCATGCTAGGATTAGCAGGAAAAAGCAAAAAATTTCAGAATTGCACCTTGCAATGTGGAGATATTACTGTTTGTGCATTTACAATATTCATTGATTTTTGCCATTGAAAAACGTCCAGAAATGTTTGAAGCTACTGACTGAATGAAAGGAGCTGGCATCTCACTCTCTTTGAATCTTCTTTATCATGCTAGGATTAGCAGGAAAAAGCAAAAAATTTCAGAATTGCACCTTGCAATGTGGAGATATTACTGTTTGTGCATTTACAATATTCATTGATTTTTGCCATTGAAAAACATCATGTTATTCATATACCAGAAATGTTTGAAGCTACTGACTGAATGAAAGGAGCTGGCATCTCACTCTCTTTGAATCTTCTTTATCCTGCTAGGATTAACAGGAAAAAGCAAAAAATTTCAGAATTGCACCTTGCAATGTGGAGATATTACTGTTTGTGCATTTACAATATTCATTGATTTTTGCCATTGAAAAACGTCCAGAAATGTTTGAAGCTACTGACTGAATGAAAGGAGCTGGCATCTCACTCTCTTTGAATCTTCTTTATCATGCTAGGATTAGCAGGAAAAAGCAAAAAATTTCAGAATTGCACCTTGCAATGTGGAGATATTACTGTTTGTGCATTTACAATATTCATTGATTTTTGCCATTGAAAAACATGTTTTTCATATACCAGAAATGTTTGAAGCTACTGACTGAATGAAAGGAGCTGGCATCTCACTCTCTTTGAATCTTCTTTATCATGCTAGGATTAACAGGAAAAAGCAAAAAATTTCAGAATTGCACCTTGCAATGTGGAGATATTACTGTTTGTGCATTTACAATATTCATTGATTTTTGCAATTGAAAAACGTCCAGAAATGTTTGAAGCTACTGACTGAATGAAAGGAGCTGGCATCTCACTCTCTTTGAATCTTCTTTATCATGCTAGGATTAGCAGGAAAAAGCAAAAAATTTCAGAATTGCACCTTGCAATGTGGAGATATTACTGTTTGTGCATTTACAATATTCATTGATTTTTGCAATTGAAAAACATGTTTTTCATATACCAGAAATGTTTGAAGCTACTGACTGAATGAAAGGAGCTGGCATCTCACTCTCTTTGAATCTTCTTTATCATGCTAGGATTAGCAGGAAAAAGCAAAAAATTTCAGAATTGCACCTTGCAATGTGGAGATATTACTGTTTGTGCATTTACAATATTCATTGATTTTTGCCATTGAAAAACATGTTTTTCATATACCAGGAATGTTTGAAGCTACTGACTGAATGAAAGGAGCTGGCATCTCACTCTCTTTGAATCTTCTTTATCCTGCTAGGATTAGCAGGAAAAAGCAAAAAATTTCAGAATTGCACCTTGCAATGTGGAGATATTACTGTTTGTGCATTTACAATATTCATTGATTTTTGCCATTGAAAAACGTCCAGAAATGTTTGAAGCTACTGACTGAATGAAAGGAGCTGGCATCTCACTCTCTTTGAATCTTCTTTATCCTGCTAGGATTAGCAGGAAAAAGCAAAAAATTTCAGAATTGCACCTTGCAATGTGGAGATATTACTGTTTGTGCATTTACAATATTCATTGATTTTTGCCATTGAAAAACATGTTTTTCATATACCAGGAATGTTTGAAGCTACTGACTGAATGAAAGGAGCTGGCATCTCACTCTCTTTGAATCTTCTTTATCCTGCTAGGATTAGCAGGAAAAAGCAAAAAATTTCAGAATTGCACCTTGCAATGTGGAGATATTACTGTTTGTGCATTTACAATATTCATTGATTTTTGCCATTGAAAAACATGTTTTTCATATACCAGAAATGTTTGAAGCTACTGACTGAATGAAAGGAGCTGGCATCTCACTCTCTTTGAATCTTCTTTATCCTGCTAGGATTAGCAGGAAAAAGCAAAAAATTTCAGAATTGCACCTTGCAATGTGGAGATATTACTGTTTGTGCATTTACAATATTCATTGATTTTTGCCATTGAAAAACATGTTTTTCATATACCAGAAATGTTTGAAGCTACTGACTGAATGAAAGGAGCTGGCATCTCACTCTCTTTGAATCTTCTTTATCCTGCTAGGATTAGCAGGAAAAAGCAAAAAATTTCAGAATTGCACCTTGCAATGTGGAGATATTACTGTTTGTGCATTTACAATATTCATTGATTTTTGCCATTGAAAAACATGTATTTCATATACCAGAAATGTTTGAAGCTACTGACTGAATGAAAGGAGCTGGCATCTCACTCTCTTTGAATCTTCTTTATCCTGCTAGGATTAGCAGGAAAAAGCAAAAAATTTCAGAATTGCACCTTGCAATGTGGAGATATTACTGTTTGTGCATTTACAATATTCATTGATTTTTGCCATTGAAAAACATGTTTTTCATATACCAGAAATGTTTGAAGCTACTGACTGAATGAAAGGAGCTGGCATCTCACTCTCTTTGAATCTTCTTTATCATGCTAGGATTAACAGGAAAAAGCAAAAAATTTCAGAATTGCACCTTGCAATGTGGAGATATTACTGTTTGTGCATTTACAATATTCATTGATTTTTGCCATTGAAAAACGTCCAGAAATGTTTGAAGCTACTGACTGAATGAAAGGAGCTGGCATCTCACTCTCTTTGAATCTTTTTTATCATGCTAGGATTAGCAGGAAAAAGCAAAAAATTTCAGAATTGCACCTTGCAATGTGGAGATATTACTGTTTGTGCATTTACAATATTCATTGATTTTTGCCATTGAAAAACATGTTTTTCATATACCAGAAATGTTTGAAGCTACTGACAATGAAAGGAGCTGGCATCTCACTCTCTGAATCTTCTTTATCCTGCTAGGATTAGCAGGAAAAAGCAAAAAATTTCAGAATTGCACCTTGCAATGTGGAGATATTACTGTTTGTGCATTTACAATATTCATTGATTTTTGCCATTGAAAAACATGTTTTTCATATACCAGAAATGTTTGAAGCTACTGACTGAATGAAAGGAGCTGGCATCTCACTCTCTTTGAATCTTCTTTATCCTGCTAGGATTAGCAGGAAAAAGCAAAAAATTTCAGAATTGCACCTTGCAATGTGGAGATATTACTGTTTGTGCATTTACAATATTCATTGATTTTTGCCATTGAAAAACGTTTTTCATATACCAGAAATGTTTGAAACTACTGACTGAATGAAAGGAGCTGGCATCTCACTCTCTTTGAATCTTCTTTATCATGCTAGGATTAGCAGGAAAAAGCAAAAAATTTCAGAATTGCACCTTGCAATGTGGAGATATTACTGTTTGTGCATTTACAATATTCATTGATTTTTGCCATTGAAAAACATGTTTTTCATATACCAGGAATGTTTGAAGCTACTGACTGAATGAAAGGAGCTGGCATCTCACTCTCTTTGAATCTTCTTTATCCTGCTAGGATTAGCAGGAAAAAGCAAAAAATTTCAGAATTGCACCTTGCAATGTGGAGATATTACTGTTTGTGCATTTACAATATTCATTGATTTTTGCCATTGAAAAACGTCCAGAAATGTTTGAAGCTACTGACTGAATGAAAGGAGCTGGCATCTCACTCTCTTTGAATCTTCTTTATCATGCTAGGATTAACAGGAAAAAGCAAAAAATTTCAGAATTGCACCTTGCAATGTGGAGATATTACTGTTTGTGCATTTACAATATTCATTGATTTTTGCCATTGAAAAACGTCCAGAAATGTTTGAAGCTACTGACTGAATGAAAGGAGCTGGCATCTCACTCTCTTTGAATCTTTTTTATCATGCTAGGATTAGCAGGAAAAAGCAAAAAATTTCAGAATTGCACCTTGCAATGTGGAGATATTACTGTTTGTGCATTTACAATATTCATTGATTTTTGCCATTGAAAAACATGTTTTTCATATACCAGAAATGTTTGAAGCTACTGACAATGAAAGGAGCTGGCATCTCACTCTCTGAATCTTCTTTATCCTGCTAGGATTAGCAGGAAAAAGCAAAAAATTTCAGAATTGCACCTTGCAATGTGGAGATATTACTGTTTGTGCATTTACAATATTCATTGATTTTTGCCATTGAAAAACATGTTTTTCATATACCAGAAATGTTTGAAGCTACTGACTGAATGAAAGGAGCTGGCATCTCACTCTCTTTGAATCTTCTTTATCCTGCTAGGATTAGCAGGAAAAAGCAAAAAATTTCAGAATTGCACCTTGCAATGTGGAGATATTACTGTTTGTGCATTTACAATATTCATTGATTTTTGCCATTGAAAAACGTTTTTCATATACCAGAAATGTTTGAAGCTACTGACTGAATGAAAGGAGCTGGCATCTCACTCTCTTTGAATCTTCTTTATCATGCTAGGATTAGCAGGAAAAAGCAAAAAATTTCAGAATTGCACCTTGCAATGTGGAGATATTACTGTTTGTGCATTTACAATATTCATTGATTTTTGCCATTGAAAAACATGTTTTTCATATACCAGGAATGTTTGAAGCTACTGACTGAATGAAAGGAGCTGGCATCTCACTCTCTTTGAATCTTCTTTATCATGCTAGGATTAACAGGAAAAAGCAAAAAATTTCAGAATTGCACCTTGCAATGTGGAGATATTACTGTTTGTGCATTTACAATATTCATTGATTTTTGCCATTGAAAAACGTCCAGAAATGTTTGAAGCTACTGACTGAATGAAAGGAGCTGGCATCTCACTCTCTTTGAATCTTCTTTATCATGCTAGGATTAGCAGGAAAAAGCAAAAAATTTCAGAATTGCACCTTGCAATGTGGAGATATTACTGTTTGTGCATTTACAATATTCATTGATTTTTGCCATTGAAAAACATGTTTTTCATATACCAGAAATGTTTGAAGCTACTGACTGAATGAAAGGAGCTGGCATCTCACTCTCTTTGAATCTTCTTTATCATGCTAGGATTAACAGGAAAAAGCAAAAAATTTCAGAATTGCACCTTGCAATGTGGAGATATTACTGTTTGTGCATTTACAATATTCATTGATTTTTGCAATTGAAAAACGTCCAGAAATGTTTGAAGCTACTGACTGAATGAAAGGAGCTGGCATCTCACTCTCTTTGAATCTTCTTTATCATGCTAGGATTAGCAGGAAAAAGCAAAAAATTTCAGAATTGCACCTTGCAATGTGGAGATATTACTGTTTGTGCATTTACAATATTCATTGATTTTTGCAATTGAAAAACATGTTTTTCATATACCAGAAATGTTTGAAGCTACTGACTGAATGAAAGGAGCTGGCATCTCACTCTCTTTGAATCTTCTTTATCATGCTAGGATTAGCAGGAAAAAGCAAAAAATTTCAGAATTGCACCTTGCAATGTGGAGATATTACTGTTTGTGCATTTACAATATTCATTGATTTTTGCCATTGAAAAACATGTTTTTCATATACCAGGAATGTTTGAAGCTACTGACTGAATGAAAGGAGCTGGCATCTCACTCTCTTTGAATCTTCTTTATCCTGCTAGGATTAGCAGGAAAAAGCAAAAAATTTCAGAATTGCACCTTGCAATGTGGAGATATTACTGTTTGTGCATTTACAATATTCATTGATTTTTGCCATTGAAAAACGTTTTTCATATACCAGAAATGTTTGAAGCTACTGACTGAATGAAAGGAGCTGGCATCTCACTCTCTTTGAATCTTCTTTATCATGCTAGGATTAGCAGGAAAAAGGAAAAAATTTCAGAATTGCACCTTGCAATGTGGAGATATTACTGTTTGTGCATTTACAATATTCATTGATTTTTGCCATTGAAAAACATGTTTTTCATATACCAGAAATGTTTGAAGCTACTGACTGAATGAAAGGAGCTGGCATCTCACTCTCTTTGAATCTTCTTTATCATGCTAGGATTAGCAGGAAAAAGCAAAAAATTTCAGAATTGCACCTTGCAATGTGGAGATATTACTGTTTGTGCATTTACAATATTCATTGATTTTTGCCATTGAAAAACATCATGTTATTCATATACCAGAAATGTTTGAAGCTACTGACTGAATGAAAGGAGCTGGCATCTCACTCTCTTTGAATCTTCTTTATCATGCTAGGATTAGCAGGAAAAAGAAAAAATTTCAGAATTGCACCTTGCAATGTGGAGATATTACTGTTTGTGCATTTACAATATTCATTGATTTTTGCCATTGAAAAACATGTTTTTCATATACCAGAAATGTTAGAAGCTACTGACTGAATGAAAGGAGCTGGCATCTCACTCTCTTTGAATCTTCTTTATCCTGCTAGGATTAGCAGGAAAAAGCAAAAAATTTCAGAATTGCACCTTGCAATGTGGAGATATTACTGTTTGTGCATTTACAATATTCATTGATTTTTGCCATTGAAAAACGTCCAGAAATGTTTGAAGCTACTGACTGAATGAAAGGAGCTGGCATCTCACTCTCTTTGAATCTTCTTTATCATGCTAGGATTAACAGGAAAAAGCAAAAAATTTCAGAATTGCACCTTGCAATGTGGAGATATTACTGTTTGTGCATTTACAATATTCATTGATTTTTGCCATTGAAAAACGTCCAGAAATGTTTGAAGCTACTGACTGAATGAAAGGAGCTGGCATCTCACTCTCTTTGAATCTTCTTTATCATGCTAGGATTAGCAGGAAAAAGCAAAAAATTTCAGAATTGCACCTTGCAATGTGGAGATATTACTGTTTGTGCATTTACAATATTCATTGATTTTTGCAATTGAAAAACATGTTTTTCATATACCAGAAATGTTTGAAGCTACTGACTGAATGAAAGGAGCTGGCATCTCACTCTCTTTGAATCTTCTTTATCATGCTAGGATTAGCAGGAAAAAGCAAAAAATTTCAGAATTGCACCTTGCAATGTGGAGATATTACTGTTTGTGCATTTACAATATTCATTGATTTTTGCCATTGAAAAACATGTTTTTCATATACCAGGAATGTTTGAAGCTACTGACTGAATGAAAGGAGCTGGCATCTCACTCTCTTTGAATCTTCTTTATCCTGCTAGGATTAGCAGGAAAAAGCAAAAAATTTCAGAATTGCACCTTGCAATGTGGAGATATTACTGTTTGTGCATTTACAATATTCATTGATTTTTGCCATTGAAAAACGTCCAGAAATGTTTGAAGCTACTGACTGAATGAAAGGAGCTGGCATCTCACTCTCTTTGAATCTTCTTTATCCTGCTAGGATTAGCAGGAAAAAGCAAAAAATTTCAGAATTGCACCTTGCAATGTGGAGATATTACTGTTTGTGCATTTACAATATTCATTGATTTTTGCCATTGAAAAACATGTTTTTCATATACCAGGAATGTTTGAAGCTACTGACTGAATGAAAGGAGCTGGCATCTCACTCTCTTTGAATCTTCTTTATCCTGCTAGGATTAGCAGGAAAAAGCAAAAAATTTCAGAATTGCACCTTGCAATGTGGAGATATTACTGTTTGTGCATTTACAATATTCATTGATTTTTGCCATTGAAAAACATGTTTTTCATATACCAGAAATGTTTGAAGCTACTGACTGAATGAAAGGAGCTGGCATCTCACTCTCTTTGAATCTTCTTTATCCTGCTAGGATTAGCAGGAAAAAGCAAAAAATTTCAGAATTGCACCTTGCAATGTGGAGATATTACTGTTTGTGCATTTACAATATTCATTGATTTTTGCCATTGAAAAACATGTTTTTCATATACCAGAAATGTTTGAAGCTACTGACTGAATGAAAGGAGCTGGCATCTCACTCTCTTTGAATCTTCTTTATCCTGCTAGGATTAGCAGGAAAAAGCAAAAAATTTCAGAATTGCACCTTGCAATGTGGAGATATTACTGTTTGTGCATTTACAATATTCATTGATTTTTGCCATTGAAAAACATGTATTTCATATACCAGAAATGTTTGAAGCTACTGACTGAATGAAAGGAGCTGGCATCTCACTCTCTTTGAATCTTCTTTATCCTGCTAGGATTAGCAGGAAAAAGCAAAAAATTTCAGAATTGCACCTTGCAATGTGGAGATATTACTGTTTGTGCATTTACAATATTCATTGATTTTTGCCATTGAAAAACATGTTTTTCATATACCAGAAATGTTTGAAGCTACTGACTGAATGAAAGGAGCTGGCATCTCACTCTCTTTGAATCTTCTTTATCATGCTAGGATTAACAGGAAAAAGCAAAAAATTTCAGAATTGCACCTTGCAATGTGGAGATATTACTGTTTGTGCATTTACAATATTCATTGATTTTTGCCATTGAAAAACGTCCAGAAATGTTTGAAGCTACTGACTGAATGAAAGGAGCTGGCATCTCACTCTCTTTGAATCTTTTTTATCATGCTAGGATTAGCAGGAAAAAGCAAAAAATTTCAGAATTGCACCTTGCAATGTGGAGATATTACTGTTTGTGCATTTACAATATTCATTGATTTTTGCCATTGAAAAACATGTTTTTCATATACCAGAAATGTTTGAAGCTACTGACAATGAAAGGAGCTGGCATCTCACTCTCTGAATCTTCTTTATCCTGCTAGGATTAGCAGGAAAAAGCAAAAAATTTCAGAATTGCACCTTGCAATGTGGAGATATTACTGTTTGTGCATTTACAATATTCATTGATTTTTGCCATTGAAAAACATGTTTTTCATATACCAGAAATGTTTGAAGCTACTGACTGAATGAAAGGAGCTGGCATCTCACTCTCTTTGAATCTTCTTTATCCTGCTAGGATTAGCAGGAAAAAGCAAAAAATTTCAGAATTGCACCTTGCAATGTGGAGATATTACTGTTTGTGCATTTACAATATTCATTGATTTTTGCCATTGAAAAACGTTTTTCATATACCAGAAATGTTTGAAACTACTGACTGAATGAAAGGAGCTGGCATCTCACTCTCTTTGAATCTTCTTTATCATGCTAGGATTAGCAGGAAAAAGCAAAAAATTTCAGAATTGCACCTTGCAATGTGGAGATATTACTGTTTGTGCATTTACAATATTCATTGATTTTTGCCATTGAAAAACATGTTTTTCATATACCAGGAATGTTTGAAGCTACTGACTGAATGAAAGGAGCTGGCATCTCACTCTCTTTGAATCTTCTTTATCCTGCTAGGATTAGCAGGAAAAAGCAAAAAATTTCAGAATTGCACCTTGCAATGTGGAGATATTACTGTTTGTGCATTTACAATATTCATTGATTTTTGCCATTGAAAAACGTCCAGAAATGTTTGAAGCTACTGACTGAATGAAAGGAGCTGGCATCTCACTCTCTTTGAATCTTCTTTATCATGCTAGGATTAACAGGAAAAAGCAAAAAATTTCAGAATTGCACCTTGCAATGTGGAGATATTACTGTTTGTGCATTTACAATATTCATTGATTTTTGCCATTGAAAAACGTCCAGAAATGTTTGAAGCTACTGACTGAATGAAAGGAGCTGGCATCTCACTCTCTTTGAATCTTTTTTATCATGCTAGGATTAGCAGGAAAAAGCAAAAAATTTCAGAATTGCACCTTGCAATGTGGAGATATTACTGTTTGTGCATTTACAATATTCATTGATTTTTGCCATTGAAAAACATGTTTTTCATATACCAGAAATGTTTGAAGCTACTGACAATGAAAGGAGCTGGCATCTCACTCTCTGAATCTTCTTTATCCTGCTAGGATTAGCAGGAAAAAGCAAAAAATTTCAGAATTGCACCTTGCAATGTGGAGATATTACTGTTTGTGCATTTACAATATTCATTGATTTTTGCCATTGAAAAACATGTTTTTCATATACCAGAAATGTTTGAAGCTACTGACTGAATGAAAGGAGCTGGCATCTCACTCTCTTTGAATCTTCTTTATCCTGCTAGGATTAGCAGGAAAAAGCAAAAAATTTCAGAATTGCACCTTGCAATGTGGAGATATTACTGTTTGTGCATTTACAATATTCATTGATTTTTGCCATTGAAAAACGTTTTTCATATACCAGAAATGTTTGAAGCTACTGACTGAATGAAAGGAGCTGGCATCTCACTCTCTTTGAATCTTCTTTATCATGCTAGGATTAGCAGGAAAAAGCAAAAAATTTCAGAATTGCACCTTGCAATGTGGAGATATTACTGTTTGTGCATTTACAATATTCATTGATTTTTGCCATTGAAAAACATGTTTTTCATATACCAGGAATGTTTGAAGCTACTGACTGAATGAAAGGAGCTGGCATCTCACTCTCTTTGAATCTTCTTTATCCTGCTAGGATTAGCAGGAAAAAGCAAAAAATTTCAGAATTGCACCTTGCAATGTGGAGATATTACTGTTTGTGCATTTACAATATTCATTGATTTTTGCCATTGAAAAACGTCCAGAAATGTTTGAAGCTACTGACTGAATGAAAGGAGCTGGCATCTCACTCTCTTTGAATCTTCTTTATCATGCTAGGATTAACAGGAAAAAGCAAAAAATTTCAGAATTGCACCTTGCAATGTGGAGATATTACTGTTTGTGCATTTACAATATTCATTGATTTTTGCCATTGAAAAACGTCCAGAAATGTTTGAAGCTACTGACTGAATGAAAGGAGCTGGCATCTCACTCTCTTTGAATCTTCTTTATCATGCTAGGATTAGCAGGAAAAAGCAAAAAATTTCAGAATTGCACCTTGCAATGTGGAGATATTACTGTTTGTGCATTTACAATATTCATTGATTTTTGCCATTGAAAAACATGTTTTTCATATACCAGAAATGTTTGAAGCTACTGACTGAATGAAAGGAGCTGGCATCTCACTCTCTTTGAATCTTCTTTATCATGCTAGGATTAACAGGAAAAAGCAAAAAATTTCAGAATTGCACCTTGCAATGTGGAGATATTACTGTTTGTGCATTTACAATATTCATTGATTTTTGCAATTGAAAAACGTCCAGAAATGTTTGAAGCTACTGACTGAATGAAAGGAGCTGGCATCTCACTCTCTTTGAATCTTCTTTATCATGCTAGGATTAGCAGGAAAAAGCAAAAAATTTCAGAATTGCACCTTGCAATGTGGAGATATTACTGTTTGTGCATTTACAATATTCATTGATTTTTGCAATTGAAAAACATGTTTTTCATATACCAGAAATGTTTGAAGCTACTGACTGAATGAAAGGAGCTGGCATCTCACTCTCTTTGAATCTTCTTTATCATGCTAGGATTAGCAGGAAAAAGCAAAAAATTTCAGAATTGCACCTTGCAATGTGGAGATATTACTGTTTGTGCATTTACAATATTCATTGATTTTTGCCATTGAAAAACATGTTTTTCATATACCAGGAATGTTTGAAGCTACTGACTGAATGAAAGGAGCTGGCATCTCACTCTCTTTGAATCTTCTTTATCCTGCTAGGATTAGCAGGAAAAAGCAAAAAATTTCAGAATTGCACCTTGCAATGTGGAGATATTACTGTTTGTGCATTTACAATATTCATTGATTTTTGCCATTGAAAAACGTCCAGAAATGTTTGAAGCTACTGACTGAATGAAAGGAGCTGGCATCTCACTCTCTTTGAATCTTCTTTATCCTGCTAGGATTAGCAGGAAAAAGCAAAAAATTTCAGAATTGCACCTTGCAATGTGGAGATATTACTGTTTGTGCATTTACAATATTCATTGATTTTTGCCATTGAAAAACATGTTTTTCATATACCAGGAATGTTTGAAGCTACTGACTGAATGAAAGGAGCTGGCATCTCACTCTCTTTGAATCTTCTTTATCCTGCTAGGATTAGCAGGAAAAAGCAAAAAATTTCAGAATTGCACCTTGCAATGTGGAGATATTACTGTTTGTGCATTTACAATATTCATTGATTTTTGCCATTGAAAAACATGTTTTTCATATACCAGAAATGTTTGAAGCTACTGACTGAATGAAAGGAGCTGGCATCTCACTCTCTTTGAATCTTCTTTATCCTGCTAGGATTAGCAGGAAAAAGCAAAAAATTTCAGAATTGCACCTTGCAATGTGGAGATATTACTGTTTGTGCATTTACAATATTCATTGATTTTTGCCATTGAAAAACATGTTTTTCATATACCAGAAATGTTTGAAGCTACTGACTGAATGAAAGGAGCTGGCATCTCACTCTCTTTGAATCTTCTTTATCCTGCTAGGATTAGCAGGAAAAAGCAAAAAATTTCAGAATTGCACCTTGCAATGTGGAGATATTACTGTTTGTGCATTTACAATATTCATTGATTTTTGCCATTGAAAAACATGTATTTCATATACCAGAAATGTTTGAAGCTACTGACTGAATGAAAGGAGCTGGCATCTCACTCTCTTTGAATCTTCTTTATCCTGCTAGGATTAGCAGGAAAAAGCAAAAAATTTCAGAATTGCACCTTGCAATGTGGAGATATTACTGTTTGTGCATTTACAATATTCATTGATTTTTGCCATTGAAAAACATGTTTTTCATATACCAGAAATGTTTGAAGCTACTGACTGAATGAAAGGAGCTGGCATCTCACTCTCTTTGAATCTTCTTTATCATGCTAGGATTAACAGGAAAAAGCAAAAAATTTCAGAATTGCACCTTGCAATGTGGAGATATTACTGTTTGTGCATTTACAATATTCATTGATTTTTGCCATTGAAAAACGTCCAGAAATGTTTGAAGCTACTGACTGAATGAAAGGAGCTGGCATCTCACTCTCTTTGAATCTTTTTTATCATGCTAGGATTAGCAGGAAAAAGCAAAAAATTTCAGAATTGCACCTTGCAATGTGGAGATATTACTGTTTGTGCATTTACAATATTCATTGATTTTTGCCATTGAAAAACATGTTTTTCATATACCAGAAATGTTTGAAGCTACTGACAATGAAAGGAGCTGGCATCTCACTCTCTGAATCTTCTTTATCCTGCTAGGATTAGCAGGAAAAAGCAAAAAATTTCAGAATTGCACCTTGCAATGTGGAGATATTACTGTTTGTGCATTTACAATATTCATTGATTTTTGCCATTGAAAAACATGTTTTTCATATACCAGAAATGTTTGAAGCTACTGACTGAATGAAAGGAGCTGGCATCTCACTCTCTTTGAATCTTCTTTATCCTGCTAGGATTAGCAGGAAAAAGCAAAAAATTTCAGAATTGCACCTTGCAATGTGGAGATATTACTGTTTGTGCATTTACAATATTCATTGATTTTTGCCATTGAAAAACGTTTTTCATATACCAGAAATGTTTGAAACTACTGACTGAATGAAAGGAGCTGGCATCTCACTCTCTTTGAATCTTCTTTATCATGCTAGGATTAGCAGGAAAAAGCAAAAAATTTCAGAATTGCACCTTGCAATGTGGAGATATTACTGTTTGTGCATTTACAATATTCATTGATTTTTGCCATTGAAAAACATGTTTTTCATATACCAGGAATGTTTGAAGCTACTGACTGAATGAAAGGAGCTGGCATCTCACTCTCTTTGAATCTTCTTTATCCTGCTAGGATTAGCAGGAAAAAGCAAAAAATTTCAGAATTGCACCTTGCAATGTGGAGATATTACTGTTTGTGCATTTACAATATTCATTGATTTTTGCCATTGAAAAACGTCCAGAAATGTTTGAAGCTACTGACTGAATGAAAGGAGCTGGCATCTCACTCTCTTTGAATCTTCTTTATCATGCTAGGATTAGCAGGAAAAAGCAAAAAATTTCAGAATTGCACCTTGCAATGTGGAGATATTACTGTTTGTGCATTTACAATATTCATTGATTTTTGCCATTGAAAAACATGTTTTTCATATACCAGAAATGTTTGAAGCTACTGACTGAATGAAAGGAGCTGGCATCTCACTCTCTTTGAATCTTCTTTATCATGCTAGGATTAACAGGAAAAAGCAAAAAATTTCAGAATTGCACCTTGCAATGTGGAGATATTACTGTTTGTGCATTTACAATATTCATTGATTTTTGCAATTGAAAAACGTCCAGAAATGTTTGAAGCTACTGACTGAATGAAAGGAGCTGGCATCTCACTCTCTTTGAATCTTCTTTATCATGCTAGGATTAGCAGGAAAAAGCAAAAAATTTCAGAATTGCACCTTGCAATGTGGAGATATTACTGTTTGTGCATTTACAATATTCATTGATTTTTGCAATTGAAAAACATGTTTTTCATATACCAGAAATGTTTGAAGCTACTGACTGAATGAAAGGAGCTGGCATCTCACTCTCTTTGAATCTTCTTTATCATGCTAGGATTAGCAGGAAAAAGCAAAAAATTTCAGAATTGCACCTTGCAATGTGGAGATATTACTGTTTGTGCATTTACAATATTCATTGATTTTTGCCATTGAAAAACATGTATTTCATATACCAGAAATGTTTGAAGCTACTGACTGAATGAAAGGAGCTGGCATCTCACTCTCTTTGAATCTTCTTTATCCTGCTAGGATTAGCAGGAAAAAGCAAAAAATTTCAGAATTGCACCTTGCAATGTGGAGATATTACTGTTTGTGCATTTACAATATTCATTGATTTTTGCCATTGAAAAACATGTTTTTCATATACCAGAAATGTTTGAAGCTACTGACTGAATGAAAGGAGCTGGCATCTCACTCTCTTTGAATCTTCTTTATCATGCTAGGATTAACAGGAAAAAGCAAAAAATTTCAGAATTGCACCTTGCAATGTGGAGATATTACTGTTTGTGCATTTACAATATTCATTGATTTTTGCCATTGAAAAACGTCCAGAAATGTTTGAAGCTACTGACTGAATGAAAGGAGCTGGCATCTCACTCTCTTTGAATCTTTTTTATCATGCTAGGATTAGCAGGAAAAAGCAAAAAATTTCAGAATTGCACCTTGCAATGTGGAGATATTACTGTTTGTGCATTTACAATATTCATTGATTTTTGCCATTGAAAAACATGTTTTTCATATACCAGAAATGTTTGAAGCTACTGACAATGAAAGGAGCTGGCATCTCACTCTCTGAATCTTCTTTATCCTGCTAGGATTAGCAGGAAAAAGCAAAAAATTTCAGAATTGCACCTTGCAATGTGGAGATATTACTGTTTGTGCATTTACAATATTCATTGATTTTTGCCATTGAAAAACATGTTTTTCATATACCAGAAATGTTTGAAGCTACTGACTGAATGAAAGGAGCTGGCATCTCACTCTCTTTGAATCTTCTTTATCCTGCTAGGATTAGCAGGAAAAAGCAAAAAATTTCAGAATTGCACCTTGCAATGTGGAGATATTACTGTTTGTGCATTTACAATATTCATTGATTTTTGCCATTGAAAAACGTTTTTCATATACCAGAAATGTTTGAAACTACTGACTGAATGAAAGGAGCTGGCATCTCACTCTCTTTGAATCTTCTTTATCATGCTAGGATTAGCAGGAAAAAGCAAAAAATTTCAGAATTGCACCTTGCAATGTGGAGATATTACTGTTTGTGCATTTACAATATTCATTGATTTTTGCCATTGAAAAACATGTTTTTCATATACCAGGAATGTTTGAAGCTACTGACTGAATGAAAGGAGCTGGCATCTCACTCTCTTTGAATCTTCTTTATCCTGCTAGGATTAGCAGGAAAAAGCAAAAAATTTCAGAATTGCACCTTGCAATGTGGAGATATTACTGTTTGTGCATTTACAATATTCATTGATTTTTGCCATTGAAAAACGTCCAGAAATGTTTGAAGCTACTGACTGAATGAAAGGAGCTGGCATCTCACTCTCTTTGAATCTTCTTTATCATGCTAGGATTAACAGGAAAAAGCAAAAAATTTCAGAATTGCACCTTGCAATGTGGAGATATTACTGTTTGTGCATTTACAATATTCATTGATTTTTGCCATTGAAAAACGTCCAGAAATGTTTGAAGCTACTGACTGAATGAAAGGAGCTGGCATCTCACTCTCTTTGAATCTTTTTTATCATGCTAGGATTAGCAGGAAAAAGCAAAAAATTTCAGAATTGCACCTTGCAATGTGGAGATATTACTGTTTGTGCATTTACAATATTCATTGATTTTTGCCATTGAAAAACATGTTTTTCATATACCAGAAATGTTTGAAGCTACTGACAATGAAAGGAGCTGGCATCTCACTCTCTGAATCTTCTTTATCCTGCTAGGATTAGCAGGAAAAAGCAAAAAATTTCAGAATTGCACCTTGCAATGTGGAGATATTACTGTTTGTGCATTTACAATATTCATTGATTTTTGCCATTGAAAAACATGTTTTTCATATACCAGAAATGTTTGAAGCTACTGACTGAATGAAAGGAGCTGGCATCTCACTCTCTTTGAATCTTCTTTATCCTGCTAGGATTAGCAGGAAAAAGCAAAAAATTTCAGAATTGCACCTTGCAATGTGGAGATATTACTGTTTGTGCATTTACAATATTCATTGATTTTTGCCATTGAAAAACGTTTTTCATATACCAGAAATGTTTGAAGCTACTGACTGAATGAAAGGAGCTGGCATCTCACTCTCTTTGAATCTTCTTTATCATGCTAGGATTAGCAGGAAAAAGCAAAAAATTTCAGAATTGCACCTTGCAATGTGGAGATATTACTGTTTGTGCATTTACAATATTCATTGATTTTTGCCATTGAAAAACATGTTTTTCATATACCAGGAATGTTTGAAGCTACTGACTGAATGAAAGGAGCTGGCATCTCACTCTCTTTGAATCTTCTTTATCCTGCTAGGATTAGCAGGAAAAAGCAAAAAATTTCAGAATTGCACCTTGCAATGTGGAGATATTACTGTTTGTGCATTTACAATATTCATTGATTTTTGCCATTGAAAAACGTCCAGAAATGTTTGAAGCTACTGACTGAATGAAAGGAGCTGGCATCTCACTCTCTTTGAATCTTCTTTATCATGCTAGGATTAACAGGAAAAAGCAAAAAATTTCAGAATTGCACCTTGCAATGTGGAGATATTACTGTTTGTGCATTTACAATATTCATTGATTTTTGCCATTGAAAAACGTCCAGAAATGTTTGAAGCTACTGACTGAATGAAAGGAGCTGGCATCTCACTCTCTTTGAATCTTCTTTATCATGCTAGGATTAGCAGGAAAAAGCAAAAAATTTCAGAATTGCACCTTGCAATGTGGAGATATTACTGTTTGTGCATTTACAATATTCATTGATTTTTGCCATTGAAAAACATGTTTTTCATATACCAGAAATGTTTGAAGCTACTGACTGAATGAAAGGAGCTGGCATCTCACTCTCTTTGAATCTTCTTTATCATGCTAGGATTAACAGGAAAAAGCAAAAAATTTCAGAATTGCACCTTGCAATGTGGAGATATTACTGTTTGTGCATTTACAATATTCATTGATTTTTGCAATTGAAAAACGTCCAGAAATGTTTGAAGCTACTGACTGAATGAAAGGAGCTGGCATCTCACTCTCTTTGAATCTTCTTTATCATGCTAGGATTAGCAGGAAAAAGCAAAAAATTTCAGAATTGCACCTTGCAATGTGGAGATATTACTGTTTGTGCATTTACAATATTCATTGATTTTTGCAATTGAAAAACATGTTTTTCATATACCAGAAATGTTTGAAGCTACTGACTGAATGAAAGGAGCTGGCATCTCACTCTCTTTGAATCTTCTTTATCATGCTAGGATTAGCAGGAAAAAGCAAAAAATTTCAGAATTGCACCTTGCAATGTGGAGATATTACTGTTTGTGCATTTACAATATTCATTGATTTTTGCCATTGAAAAACATGTTTTTCATATACCAGGAATGTTTGAAGCTACTGACTGAATGAAAGGAGCTGGCATCTCACTCTCTTTGAATCTTCTTTATCCTGCTAGGATTAGCAGGAAAAAGCAAAAAATTTCAGAATTGCACCTTGCAATGTGGAGATATTACTGTTTGTGCATTTACAATATTCATTGATTTTTGCCATTGAAAAACGTCCAGAAATGTTTGAAGCTACTGACTGAATGAAAGGAGCTGGCATCTCACTCTCTTTGAATCTTCTTTATCCTGCTAGGATTAGCAGGAAAAAGCAAAAAATTTCAGAATTGCACCTTGCAATGTGGAGATATTACTGTTTGTGCATTTACAATATTCATTGATTTTTGCCATTGAAAAACATGTTTTTCATATACCAGGAATGTTTGAAGCTACTGACTGAATGAAAGGAGCTGGCATCTCACTCTCTTTGAATCTTCTTTATCCTGCTAGGATTAGCAGGAAAAAGCAAAAAATTTCAGAATTGCACCTTGCAATGTGGAGATATTACTGTTTGTGCATTTACAATATTCATTGATTTTTGCCATTGAAAAACATGTTTTTCATATACCAGAAATGTTTGAAGCTACTGACTGAATGAAAGGAGCTGGCATCTCACTCTCTTTGAATCTTCTTTATCCTGCTAGGATTAGCAGGAAAAAGCAAAAAATTTCAGAATTGCACCTTGCAATGTGGAGATATTACTGTTTGTGCATTTACAATATTCATTGATTTTTGCCATTGAAAAACATGTTTTTCATATACCAGAAATGTTTGAAGCTACTGACTGAATGAAAGGAGCTGGCATCTCACTCTCTTTGAATCTTCTTTATCCTGCTAGGATTAGCAGGAAAAAGCAAAAAATTTCAGAATTGCACCTTGCAATGTGGAGATATTACTGTTTGTGCATTTACAATATTCATTGATTTTTGCCATTGAAAAACATGTATTTCATATACCAGAAATGTTTGAAGCTACTGACTGAATGAAAGGAGCTGGCATCTCACTCTCTTTGAATCTTCTTTATCCTGCTAGGATTAGCAGGAAAAAGCAAAAAATTTCAGAATTGCACCTTGCAATGTGGAGATATTACTGTTTGTGCATTTACAATATTCATTGATTTTTGCCATTGAAAAACATGTTTTTCATATACCAGAAATGTTTGAAGCTACTGACTGAATGAAAGGAGCTGGCATCTCACTCTCTTTGAATCTTCTTTATCATGCTAGGATTAACAGGAAAAAGCAAAAAATTTCAGAATTGCACCTTGCAATGTGGAGATATTACTGTTTGTGCATTTACAATATTCATTGATTTTTGCCATTGAAAAACGTCCAGAAATGTTTGAAGCTACTGACTGAATGAAAGGAGCTGGCATCTCACTCTCTTTGAATCTTTTTTATCATGCTAGGATTAGCAGGAAAAAGCAAAAAATTTCAGAATTGCACCTTGCAATGTGGAGATATTACTGTTTGTGCATTTACAATATTCATTGATTTTTGCCATTGAAAAACATGTTTTTCATATACCAGAAATGTTTGAAGCTACTGACAATGAAAGGAGCTGGCATCTCACTCTCTGAATCTTCTTTATCCTGCTAGGATTAGCAGGAAAAAGCAAAAAATTTCAGAATTGCACCTTGCAATGTGGAGATATTACTGTTTGTGCATTTACAATATTCATTGATTTTTGCCATTGAAAAACATGTTTTTCATATACCAGAAATGTTTGAAGCTACTGACTGAATGAAAGGAGCTGGCATCTCACTCTCTTTGAATCTTCTTTATCCTGCTAGGATTAGCAGGAAAAAGCAAAAAATTTCAGAATTGCACCTTGCAATGTGGAGATATTACTGTTTGTGCATTTACAATATTCATTGATTTTTGCCATTGAAAAACGTTTTTCATATACCAGAAATGTTTGAAACTACTGACTGAATGAAAGGAGCTGGCATCTCACTCTCTTTGAATCTTCTTTATCATGCTAGGATTAGCAGGAAAAAGCAAAAAATTTCAGAATTGCACCTTGCAATGTGGAGATATTACTGTTTGTGCATTTACAATATTCATTGATTTTTGCCATTGAAAAACATGTTTTTCATATACCAGGAATGTTTGAAGCTACTGACTGAATGAAAGGAGCTGGCATCTCACTCTCTTTGAATCTTCTTTATCCTGCTAGGATTAGCAGGAAAAAGCAAAAAATTTCAGAATTGCACCTTGCAATGTGGAGATATTACTGTTTGTGCATTTACAATATTCATTGATTTTTGCCATTGAAAAACGTCCAGAAATGTTTGAAGCTACTGACTGAATGAAAGGAGCTGGCATCTCACTCTCTTTGAATCTTCTTTATCATGCTAGGATTAGCAGGAAAAAGCAAAAAATTTCAGAATTGCACCTTGCAATGTGGAGATATTACTGTTTGTGCATTTACAATATTCATTGATTTTTGCCATTGAAAAACATGTTTTTCATATACCAGAAATGTTTGAAGCTACTGACTGAATGAAAGGAGCTGGCATCTCACTCTCTTTGAATCTTCTTTATCATGCTAGGATTAACAGGAAAAAGCAAAAAATTTCAGAATTGCACCTTGCAATGTGGAGATATTACTGTTTGTGCATTTACAATATTCATTGATTTTTGCAATTGAAAAACGTCCAGAAATGTTTGAAGCTACTGACTGAATGAAAGGAGCTGGCATCTCACTCTCTTTGAATCTTCTTTATCATGCTAGGATTAGCAGGAAAAAGCAAAAAATTTCAGAATTGCACCTTGCAATGTGGAGATATTACTGTTTGTGCATTTACAATATTCATTGATTTTTGCAATTGAAAAACATGTTTTTCATATACCAGAAATGTTTGAAGCTACTGACTGAATGAAAGGAGCTGGCATCTCACTCTCTTTGAATCTTCTTTATCATGCTAGGATTAGCAGGAAAAAGCAAAAAATTTCAGAATTGCACCTTGCAATGTGGAGATATTACTGTTTGTGCATTTACAATATTCATTGATTTTTGCCATTGAAAAACATGTTTTTCATATACCAGGAATGTTTGAAGCTACTGACTGAATGAAAGGAGCTGGCATCTCACTCTCTTTGAATCTTCTTTATCCTGCTAGGATTAGCAGGAAAAAGCAAAAAATTTCAGAATTGCACCTTGCAATGTGGAGATATTACTGTTTGTGCATTTACAATATTCATTGATTTTTGCCATTGAAAAACGTTTTTCATATACCAGAAATGTTTGAAGCTACTGACTGAATGAAAGGAGCTGGCATCTCACTCTCTTTGAATCTTCTTTATCATGCTAGGATTAGCAGGAAAAAGGAAAAAATTTCAGAATTGCACCTTGCAATGTGGAGATATTACTGTTTGTGCATTTACAATATTCATTGATTTTTGCCATTGAAAAACATGTTTTTCATATACCAGAAATGTTTGAAGCTACTGACTGAATGAAAGGAGCTGGCATCTCACTCTCTTTGAATCTTCTTTATCATGCTAGGATTAGCAGGAAAAAGCAAAAAATTTCAGAATTGCACCTTGCAATGTGGAGATATTACTGTTTGTGCATTTACAATATTCATTGATTTTTGCCATTGAAAAACATCATGTTATTCATATACCAGAAATGTTTGAAGCTACTGACTGAATGAAAGGAGCTGGCATCTCACTCTCTTTGAATCTTCTTTATCATGCTAGGATTAGCAGGAAAAAGAAAAAATTTCAGAATTGCACCTTGCAATGTGGAGATATTACTGTTTGTGCATTTACAATATTCATTGATTTTTGCCATTGAAAAACATGTTTTTCATATACCAGAAATGTTTGAAGCTACTGACTGAATGAAAGGAGCTGGCATCTCACTCTCTTTGAATCTTCTTTATCCTGCTAGGATTAGCAGGAAAAAGCAAAAAATTTCAGAATTGCACCTTGCAATGTGGAGATATTACTGTTTGTGCATTTACAATATTCATTGATTTTTGCCATTGAAAAACGTCCAGAAATGTTTGAAGCTACTGACTGAATGAAAGGAGCTGGCATCTCACTCTCTTTGAATCTTCTTTATCATGCTAGGATTAACAGGAAAAAGCAAAAAATTTCAGAATTGCACCTTGCAATGTGGAGATATTACTGTTTGTGCATTTACAATATTCATTGATTTTTGCCATTGAAAAACGTCCAGAAATGTTTGAAGCTACTGACTGAATGAAAGGAGCTGGCATCTCACTCTCTTTGAATCTTCTTTATCATGCTAGGATTAGCAGGAAAAAGCAAAAAATTTCAGAATTGCACCTTGCAATGTGGAGATATTACTGTTTGTGCATTTACAATATTCATTGATTTTTGCAATTGAAAAACATGTTTTTCATATACCAGAAATGTTTGAAGCTACTGACTGAATGAAAGGAGCTGGCATCTCACTCTCTTTGAATCTTCTTTATCATGCTAGGATTAGCAGGAAAAAGCAAAAAATTTCAGAATTGCACCTTGCAATGTGGAGATATTACTGTTTGTGCATTTACAATATTCATTGATTTTTGCCATTGAAAAACATGTTTTTCATATACCAGGAATGTTTGAAGCTACTGACTGAATGAAAGGAGCTGGCATCTCACTCTCTTTGAATCTTCTTTATCCTGCTAGGATTAGCAGGAAAAAGCAAAAAATTTCAGAATTGCACCTTGCAATGTGGAGATATTACTGTTTGTGCATTTACAATATTCATTGATTTTTGCCATTGAAAAACGTCCAGAAATGTTTGAAGCTACTGACTGAATGAAAGGAGCTGGCATCTCACTCTCTTTGAATCTTCTTTATCCTGCTAGGATTAGCAGGAAAAAGCAAAAAATTTCAGAATTGCACCTTGCAATGTGGAGATATTACTGTTTGTGCATTTACAATATTCATTGATTTTTGCCATTGAAAAACATGTTTTTCATATACCAGGAATGTTTGAAGCTACTGACTGAATGAAAGGAGCTGGCATCTCACTCTCTTTGAATCTTCTTTATCCTGCTAGGATTAGCAGGAAAAAGCAAAAAATTTCAGAATTGCACCTTGCAATGTGGAGATATTACTGTTTGTGCATTTACAATATTCATTGATTTTTGCCATTGAAAAACATGTTTTTCATATACCAGAAATGTTTGAAGCTACTGACTGAATGAAAGGAGCTGGCATCTCACTCTCTTTGAATCTTCTTTATCCTGCTAGGATTAGCAGGAAAAAGCAAAAAATTTCAGAATTGCACCTTGCAATGTGGAGATATTACTGTTTGTGCATTTACAATATTCATTGATTTTTGCCATTGAAAAACATGTTTTTCATATACCAGAAATGTTTGAAGCTACTGACTGAATGAAAGGAGCTGGCATCTCACTCTCTTTGAATCTTCTTTATCCTGCTAGGATTAGCAGGAAAAAGCAAAAAATTTCAGAATTGCACCTTGCAATGTGGAGATATTACTGTTTGTGCATTTACAATATTCATTGATTTTTGCCATTGAAAAACATGTATTTCATATACCAGAAATGTTTGAAGCTACTGACTGAATGAAAGGAGCTGGCATCTCACTCTCTTTGAATCTTCTTTATCCTGCTAGGATTAGCAGGAAAAAGCAAAAAATTTCAGAATTGCACCTTGCAATGTGGAGATATTACTGTTTGTGCATTTACAATATTCATTGATTTTTGCCATTGAAAAACATGTTTTTCATATACCAGAAATGTTTGAAGCTACTGACTGAATGAAAGGAGCTGGCATCTCACTCTCTTTGAATCTTCTTTATCATGCTAGGATAAACAGGAAAAAGCAAAAAATTTCAGAATTGCACCTTGCAATGTGGAGATATTACTGTTTGTGCATTTACAATATTCATTGATTTTTGCCATTGAAAAACGTCCAGAAATGTTTGAAGCTACTGACTGAATGAAAGGAGCTGGCATCTCACTCTCTTTGAATCTTTTTTATCATGATAGGATTAGCAGGAAAAAGCAAAAAATTTCAGAATTGCACCTTGCAATGTGGAGATATTACTGTTTGTGCATTTACAATATTCATTGATTTTTGCCATTGAAAAACATGTTTTTCATATACCAGAAATGTTTGAAGCTACTGACAATGAAAGGAGCTGGCATCTCACTCTCTGAATCTTCTTTATCCTGCTAGGATTAGCAGGAAAAAGCAAAAAATTTCAGAATTGCACCTTGCAATGTGGAGATATTACTGTTTGTGCATTTACAATATTCATTGATTTTTGCCATTGAAAAACATGTTTTTCATATACCAGAAATGTTTGAAGCTACTGACTGAATGAAAGGAGCTGGCATCTCACTCTCTTTGAATCTTTTTTATCATGCTAGGATTAGCAGGAAAAAGCAAAAAATTTCAGAATTGCACCTTGCAATGTGGAGATATTACTGTTTGTGCATTTACAATATTCATTGATTTTTGCCATTGAAAAACATGTTTTTCATATACCAGAAATGTTTGAAGCTACTGACAATGAAAGGAGCTGGCATCTCACTCTCTGAATCTTCTTTATCCTGCTAGGATTAGCAGGAAAAAGCAAAAAATTTCAGAATTGCACCTTGCAATGTGGAGATATTACTGTTTGTGCATTTACAATATTCATTGATTTTTGCCATTGAAAAACATGTTTTTCATATACCAGAAATGTTTGAAGCTACTGACTGAATGAAAGGAGCTGGCATCTCACTCTCTTTGAATCTTCTTTATCCTGCTAGGATTAGCAGGAAAAAGCAAAAAATTTCAGAATTGCACCTTGCAATGTGGAGATATTACTGTTTGTGCATTTACAATATTCATTGATTTTTGCCATTGAAAAACGTTTTTCATATACCAGAAATGTTTGAAGCTACTGACTGAATGAAAGGAGCTGGCATCTCACTCTCTTTGAATCTTCTTTATCATGCTAGGATTAGCAGGAAAAAGCAAAAAATTTCAGAATTGCACCTTGCAATGTGGAGATATTACTGTTTGTGCATTTACAATATTCATTGATTTTTGCCATTGAAAAACATGTTTTTCATATACCAGGAATGTTTGAAGCTACTGACTGAATGAAAGGAGCTGGCATCTCACTCTCTTTGAATCTTCTTTATCCTGCTAGGATTAGCAGGAAAAAGCAAAAAATTTCAGAATTGCACCTTGCAATGTGGAGATATTACTGTTTGTGCATTTACAATATTCATTGATTTTTGCCATTGAAAAACGTCCAGAAATGTTTGAAGCTACTGACTGAATGAAAGGAGCTGGCATCTCACTCTCTTTGAATCTTCTTTATCATGCTAGGATTAACAGGAAAAAGCAAAAAATTTCAGAATTGCACCTTGCAATGTGGAGATATTACTGTTTGTGCATTTACAATATTCATTGATTTTTGCCATTGAAAAACGTCCAGAAATGTTTGAAGCTACTGACTGAATGAAAGGAGCTGGCATCTCACTCTCTTTGAATCTTCTTTATCATGCTAGGATTAGCAGGAAAAAGCAAAAAATTTCAGAATTGCACCTTGCAATGTGGAGATATTACTGTTTGTGCATTTACAATATTCATTGATTTTTGCCATTGAAAAACATGTTTTTCATATACCAGAAATGTTTGAAGCTACTGACTGAATGAAAGGAGCTGGCATCTCACTCTCTTTGAATCTTCTTTATCATGCTAGGATTAACAGGAAAAAGCAAAAAATTTCAGAATTGCACCTTGCAATGTGGAGATATTACTGTTTGTGCATTTACAATATTCATTGATTTTTGCAATTGAAAAACGTCCAGAAATGTTTGAAGCTACTGACTGAATGAAAGGAGCTGGCATCTCACTCTCTTTGAATCTTCTTTATCATGCTAGGATTAGCAGGAAAAAGCAAAAAATTTCAGAATTGCACCTTGCAATGTGGAGATATTACTGTTTGTGCATTTACAATATTCATTGATTTTTGCAATTGAAAAACATGTTTTTCATATACCAGAAATGTTTGAAGCTACTGACTGAATGAAAGGAGCTGGCATCTCACTCTCTTTGAATCTTCTTTATCATGCTAGGATTAGCAGGAAAAAGCAAAAAATTTCAGAATTGCACCTTGCAATGTGGAGATATTACTGTTTGTGCATTTACAATATTCATTGATTTTTGCCATTGAAAAACATGTTTTTCATATACCAGGAATGTTTGAAGCTACTGACTGAATGAAAGGAGCTGGCATCTCACTCTCTTTGAATCTTCTTTATCCTGCTAGGATTAGCAGGAAAAAGCAAAAAATTTCAGAATTGCACCTTGCAATGTGGAGATATTACTGTTTGTGCATTTACAATATTCATTGATTTTTGCCATTGAAAAACGTCCAGAAATGTTTGAAGCTACTGACTGAATGAAAGGAGCTGGCATCTCACTCTCTTTGAATCTTCTTTATCCTGCTAGGATTAGCAGGAAAAAGCAAAAAATTTCAGAATTGCACCTTGCAATGTGGAGATATTACTGTTTGTGCATTTACAATATTCATTGATTTTTGCCATTGAAAAACATGTTTTTCATATACCAGGAATGTTTGAAGCTACTGACTGAATGAAAGGAGCTGGCATCTCACTCTCTTTGAATCTTCTTTATCCTGCTAGGATTAGCAGGAAAAAGCAAAAAATTTCAGAATTGCACCTTGCAATGTGGAGATATTACTGTTTGTGCATTTACAATATTCATTGATTTTTGCCATTGAAAAACATGTTTTTCATATACCAGAAATGTTTGAAGCTACTGACTGAATGAAAGGAGCTGGCATCTCACTCTCTTTGAATCTTCTTTATCCTGCTAGGATTAGCAGGAAAAAGCAAAAAATTTCAGAATTGCACCTTGCAATGTGGAGATATTACTGTTTGTGCATTTACAATATTCATTGATTTTTGCCATTGAAAAACATGTTTTTCATATACCAGAAATGTTTGAAGCTACTGACTGAATGAAAGGAGCTGGCATCTCACTCTCTTTGAATCTTCTTTATCCTGCTAGGATTAGCAGGAAAAAGCAAAAAATTTCAGAATTGCACCTTGCAATGTGGAGATATTACTGTTTGTGCATTTACAATATTCATTGATTTTTGCCATTGAAAAACATGTATTTCATATACCAGAAATGTTTGAAGCTACTGACTGAATGAAAGGAGCTGGCATCTCACTCTCTTTGAATCTTCTTTATCCTGCTAGGATTAGCAGGAAAAAGCAAAAAATTTCAGAATTGCACCTTGCAATGTGGAGATATTACTGTTTGTGCATTTACAATATTCATTGATTTTTGCCATTGAAAAACATGTTTTTCATATACCAGAAATGTTTGAAGCTACTGACTGAATGAAAGGAGCTGGCATCTCACTCTCTTTGAATCTTCTTTATCATGCTAGGATTAACAGGAAAAAGCAAAAAATTTCAGAATTGCACCTTGCAATGTGGAGATATTACTGTTTGTGCATTTACAATATTCATTGATTTTTGCCATTGAAAAACGTCCAGAAATGTTTGAAGCTACTGACTGAATGAAAGGAGCTGGCATCTCACTCTCTTTGAATCTTTTTTATCATGCTAGGATTAGCAGGAAAAAGCAAAAAATTTCAGAATTGCACCTTGCAATGTATTGATATTACTGTTTGTGCATTTACAATATTCATTGATTTTTGCCATTGAAAAACATGTTTTTCATATACCAGAAATGTTTGAAGCTACTGACGAGATGAAGAAAGAGCTGGCATCTCACTCTCTGAATCTTCTTTATCCTGCTAGGATTAGCAGGAAAAAGCAAAAAATTTCAGAATTGCACCTTGCAATGTGGAGATATTACTGTTTGTGCATTTACAATATTCATTGATTTTTGCCATTGAAAAACATGTTTTTCATATACCAGAAATGTTTGAAGCTACTGACTGAATGAAAGGAGCTGGCATCTCACTCTCTTTGAATCTTCTTTATCCTGCTAGGATTAGCAGGAAAAAGCAAAAAATTTCAGAATTGCACCTTGCAATGTGGAGATATTACTGTTTGTGCATTTACAATATTCATTGATTTTTGCCATTGAAAAACGTTTTTCATATACCAGAAATGTTTGAAACTACTGACTGAATGAAAGGAGCTGGCATCTCACTCTCTTTGAATCTTCTTTATCATGCTAGGATTAGCAGGAAAAAGCAAAAAATTTCAGAATTGCACCTTGCAATGTGGAGATATTACTGTTTGTGCATTTACAATATTCATTGATTTTTGCCATTGAAAAACATGTTTTTCATATACCAGGAATGTTTGAAGCTACTGACTGAATGAAAGGAGCTGGCATCTCACTCTCTTTGAATCTTCTTTATCCTGCTAGGATTAGCAGGAAAAAGCAAAAAATTTCAGAATTGCACCTTGCAATGTGGAGATATTACTGTTTGTGCATTTACAATATTCATTGATTTTTGCCATTGAAAAACGTCCAGAAATGTTTGAAGCTACTGACTGAATGAAAGGAGCTGGCATCTCACTCTCTTTGAATCTTCTTTATCATGCTAGGATTAGCAGGAAAAAGCAAAAAATTTCAGAATTGCACCTTGCAATGTGGAGATATTACTGTTTGTGCATTTACAATATTCATTGATTTTTGCCATTGAAAAACATGTTTTTCATATACCAGAAATGTTTGAAGCTACTGACTGAATGAAAGGAGCTGGCATCTCACTCTCTTTGAATCTTCTTTATCATGCTAGGATTAACAGGAAAAAGCAAAAAATTTCAGAATTGCACCTTGCAATGTGGAGATATTACTGTTTGTGCATTTACAATATTCATTGATTTTTGCAATTGAAAAACGTCCAGAAATGTTTGAAGCTACTGACTGAATGAAAGGAGCTGGCATCTCACTCTCTTTGAATCTTCTTTATCATGCTAGGATTAGCAGGAAAAAGCAAAAAATTTCAGAATTGCACCTTGCAATGTGGAGATATTACTGTTTGTGCATTTACAATATTCATTGATTTTTGCAATTGAAAAACATGTTTTTCATATACCAGAAATGTTTGAAGCTACTGACTGAATGAAAGGAGCTGGCATCTCACTCTCTTTGAATCTTCTTTATCATGCTAGGATTAGCAGGAAAAAGCAAAAAATTTCAGAATTGCACCTTGCAATGTGGAGATATTACTGTTTGTGCATTTACAATATTCATTGATTTTTGCCATTGAAAAACATGTTTTTCATATACCAGGAATGTTTGAAGCTACTGACTGAATGAAAGGAGCTGGCATCTCACTCTCTTTGAATCTTCTTTATCCTGCTAGGATTAGCAGGAAAAAGCAAAAAATTTCAGAATTGCACCTTGCAATGTGGAGATATTACTGTTTGTGCATTTACAATATTCATTGATTTTTGCCATTGAAAAACGTTTTTCATATACCAGAAATGTTTGAAGCTACTGACTGAATGAAAGGAGCTGGCATCTCACTCTCTTTGAATCTTCTTTATCATGCTAGGATTAGCAGGAAAAAGGAAAAAATTTCAGAATTGCACCTTGCAATGTGGAGATATTACTGTTTGTGCATTTACAATATTCATTGATTTTTGCCATTGAAAAACATGTTTTTCATATACCAGAAATGTTTGAAGCTACTGACTGAATGAAAGGAGCTAGCATCTCACTCTCTTTGAATCTTCTTTATCATGCTAGGATTAGCAGGAAAAAGCAAAAAATTTCAGAATTGCACCTTGCAATGTGGAGATATTACTGTTTGTGCATTTACAATATTCATTGATTTTTGCCATTGAAAAACATCATGTTATTCATATACCAGAAATGTTTGAAGCTACTGACTGAATGAAAGGAGCTGGCATCTCACTCTCTTTGAATCTTCTTTATCATGCTAGGATTAGCAGGAAAAAGAAAAAATTTCAGAATTGCACCTTGCAATGTGGAGATATTACTGTTTGTGCATTTACAATATTCATTGATTTTTGCCATTGAAAAACATGTTTTTCATATACCAGAAATGTTTGAAGCTACTGACTGAATGAAAGGAGCTGGCATCTCACTCTCTTTGAATCTTCTTTATCCTGCTAGGATTAGCAGGAAAAAGCAAAAAATTTCAGAATTGCACCTTGCAATGTGGAGATATTACTGTTTGTGCATTTACAATATTCATTGATTTTTGCCATTGAAAAACGTTTTCATATACCAGAAATGTTTGAAGCTACTGACTGAATGAAAGGAGCTGGCATCTCACTCTCTTTGAATCTTCTTTATCATGCTAGGATTAACAGGAAAAAGCAAAAAATTTCAGAATTGCACCTTGCAATGTGGAGATATTACTGTTTGTGCATTTACAATATTCATTGATTTTTGCCATTGAAAAACATGTTTTTCATATACCAGAAATGTTTGAAGCTACTGACTGAATGAAAGGAGCTGGCATCTCACTCTCTTTGAATCTTCTTTATCATGCTAGGATTAGCAGGAAAAAGCAAAAAATTTCAGAATTGCACCTTGCAATGTGGAGATATTACTGTTTGTGCATTTACAATATTCATTGATTTTTGCCAATTGAAAAACATGTTTTTCATATACCAGAAATGTTTGAAGCTACTGACTGAATGAAAGGAGCTGGCATCTCACTCTCTTTGAATCTTCTTTATCCTGCTAGGATTAGCAGGAAAAAGCAAAAAATTTCAGAATTGCACCTTGCAATGTGGAGATATTACTGTTTGTGCATTTACAATATTCATTGATTTTTGCCATTGAAAAACATGTTTTTCATATACCAGGAATGTTTGAAGCTACTGACTGAATGAAAGGAGCTGGCATCTCACTCTCTTTGAATCTTCTTTATCCTGCTAGGATTAGCAGGAAAAAGCAAAAAATTTCAGAATTGCACCTTGCAATGTGGAGATATTACTGTTTGTGCATTTACAATATTCATTGATTTTTGCCATTGAAAAACATGTTTTTCATATACCAGGAATGTTTGAAGCTACTGACTGAATGAAAGGAGCTGGCATCTCACTCTCTTTGAATCTTCTTTATCCTGCTAGGATTAGCAGGAAAAAGCAAAAAATTTCAGAATTGCACCTTGCAATGTGGAGATATTACTGTTTGTGCATTTACAATATTCATTGATTTTTGCCATTGAAAAACATGTTTTTCATATACCAGAAATGTTTGAAGCTACTGACTGAATGAAAGGAGCTGGCATCTCACTCTCTTTGAATCTTCTTTATCCTGCTAGGATTAGCAGGAAAAAGCAAAAAATTTCAGAATTGCACCTTGCAATGTGGAGATATTACTGTTTGTGCATTTACAATATTCATTGATTTTTGCCATTGAAAAACATGTTTTTCATATACCAGAAATGTTTGAAGCTACTGACTGAATGAAAGGAGCTGGCATCTCACTCTCTTTGAATCTTCTTTATCCTGCTAGGATTAGCAGGAAAAAGCAAAAAATTTCAGAATTGCACCTTGCAATGTGGAGATATTACTGTTTGTGCATTTACAATATTCATTGATTTTTGCCATTGAAAAACATGTATTTCATATACCAGAAATGTTTGAAGCTACTGACTGAATGAAAGGAGCTGGCATCTCACTCTCTTGAATCTTCTTTATCCTGCTAGGATTAGCAGGAAAAAGCAAAAAATTTCAGAATTGCACCTGCAATGTGGAGATATTACTGTTTGTGCATTTACAATATTCATTGATTTTTGCCATTGAAAAACATGTATTTCATATACCAGAAATGTTTGAAGCTACTGACTGAATGAAAGGAGCTAGGCATCTCACTCTCTTTGAATCTTCTTTATCCTGCTAGGATTAGCAGGAAAAAGCAAAAAATTTCAGA
>NW_027367439.1:0-58137 GCF_046119375.1 Phyllobates terribilis | reverse complement strand
CAAATCCTTCTCCAATCCAAAGCGACATGAGAGCTCCCTATTTCTGTGCTTGCAGAAAAATTTAAGGTGCAGGAGATCAAGGATAACGAAGACAAACACTCGAAAAGGGAAACCAGAGGAATGGAGCTCAAACTCTCTCGAGTTCTCCAGAATCTGGAAAATGAGGATGAGGGAGACGATCTAGATGACGATCGTGATGTTGCCATAAGGACGAAGGTAGTAAAGAAGTTCTTTAAAAGGCAAGGTGGCTTCAAGCGCGATCCAGCAGGCAAGCAGCGCGATGTCCCGGACTTTACATGCTTCAATTGCAATGAGAAGGGACATCTAGCCAAGGCGTGTCTCATGCCAAGGAGAATCCAAGCTCAAGCTCCAACAAGCAGCCCCTAAAACAAGCATTTGTCACGCTTTGGGGAGAATCAGATGATGACTCTGAAGATGGAGCGCAAGCACATGTGTGCTTGATGGCTGGTGATAGATCTGATTTAGACTCTGGATCTGAAATAGAGGTAGCCAATCTAAACCTTGACATTTTGCCTTAGCGCAACCTTGTTTGCCTTTTAAGAGAACTGATGGCTGGACAAAAATCTCTAGCTCTGAAGCTAGAGAACAGCTGGTTGAACTTAATTCTAGAAAGGAAGTTATAGATTAGCTTTCCAAGCGTTTGCATGACAAGCCCACTCTCATGACTAAATCTTGTGAGCGTTGTCATGGAAACGGGTTGGAAAGGAACTCTGACTCAACTAAGGACGTAAAGCTTGATCAGATTATCTCCAAGCTTGACGACCTGACTAAGCTAGTAGAGGCAAGGTCTGTTCCTCAAACATCCTTTGTCAAAGCTAGACCTGGACTGGGCTATGACCCCCAGGAGTCTTCTTCTAATGCCAGCTTTCCTCAAACAAGTGAGTATCCTGAGAAACTTAAGTCACCTGAGCAAGACTTGACTGCTTACAAGAGTGAGAACTCTCACTTGAAGAGCAAGATCCAAGTTATTGAGGAACAACCATCCAAAATCAAAGAATGATTTCATGGGGAAAAAGTGCACCACTTGTATGTGAAACAAGCGCGAACCCCTACTCAACCTATGAAATTGGAGAAAAAAGAACCATTTCAACCAGGGAAAGGGAAGTATGGTTACGTGAGAGGTAACCATTACTGCACTTTTTGTGGTAAGAATGGACATAATAGGCGTGAGTGTGAGGAACTGAAAGTCCTAAAAAACAAGCCCTACAAGCCAATGGATAAACCTAAGGGCAAGCGTACACGTTGTTGACAGTTACCTGTCAAGAACGATTGCGCTTCAGCACGAGGAGGTGCGCTTCTTAAAGCGCGACCTCATATGGTGCTTGATCTGAATGATCCAAGTTATTATGAGCCAGTCCAAAAGACTAGTGTAGTAATATCTATGTGTAACGTTCCCACGAAGCGTAAGCTTCGTTGGAAAATCAAAGCTTGATCTTTGTATTTGCAGGTTGGAATGATGAGTAGATAGCACATTAAAAGCGGTTGTTTGTGTCATGACGGACGATCCACAGTTGCTACTCTCATTTCAAGATAAGGGGGGAGATAGTGTCTCCTTCGGTGACAAGACAAGAAAAGATCAATGCTAGACGATACCAGCGCAATCTGTGTCAATTTCAGCGTAATTTGTGTATCCATATAATCAAGTACATCACACACGAACTAAGTAGATCGATATACGACACCACTTTCTACGTGATCATGTGGAGCGCAAGAACATCGAGCTTAGTCATGTATCTTCAAAAGGGCAAATAACGGATATTTTTACTAAAGCGCTTAATCGACAGGTCTTCTTAAACCTTCGGGTTCAGTTTGGCCTTATGCGACTCCATTAGCTTTGAGGCAATGGCTCTGTAAGTATTTCCCTATTTGACTAGAATTAGCGAGCTTAGTATCAAGGTATGAACTATGGTAGCTTGCGCTTGATAGCTTTGATTCATTCATGCTTTATGGTTGTTCATTAAAATGAATTAGTACTAAAGTTATCTCACTTGCTTAGCTCGATTTGATATGATCATAGTCAATTGCATGCTCTTCTTTTCCAAAAACTTGACAATGGTGATCGTCTTCAACCCATATTACATGCCTAATAAATGATCCATTGCATAGGTGTCCTAAGCCTGACTAGATGTTACACTTCTCTCGTCCTTTATTGAACTCCACATAGGAGAAGTATTCATTTGGTGACGTAAAGCTCATTACCCTCTCTATATGCACATACTATTATATTATACTTGAGTGATTGAATGCTCTAATGTCCCAATATGAAATGTGCATTTCCTGTTCATTAAATGCTTTACATAGTGGTTGGTAAGTTGAACTAGACATCACACTTCTACATCTAACGATCTCAGTCAGTTTTTGTGCTACATTAGAATATTTGGCCCGTGATCTGTGGTTGAGCTTCTACTGTTCGAAGGTTTCAGAATTGCGCTTCAAAGTGCAACGACTAGTTTTGCTACAGGATTTGTTGAGTTTTATTAATGTTGAAGTAACAGCTAGTTGTGAACGGCTCTTTCCATTTTATGAGGTAACGGCTCCAGCTAATTATAGCCGTTGAAGAAAGTACAGCGCGTCAAATCCGGAATTCCTATTGGACCGTTGCACCTCCCAGCGCCTACCGTCCGTTTTAATCTGGAGCGTTGATTTCTTCGGTTGAGATTGAGTGTCAAGTGCTATAAATTCGAGGTAAACCCCATCCCATTTTTTACCCTGATTTCTACTCTTGACTCTCTCTCTCTCTCAAACTCCAAACATACTTTCTTCCCTAATCCCTCTCACACATACATTCCCATGGAAAATCTGAACTTAGCCGCTCTGGACCCGGAGACAAGGGAGAAGGTTGAGTCCCTGATCAAAGCTCAATCTTCGTCCTCCGTCCCATCAGTTTCTACTATCCCTCCAACACAATCCACACAAACATTAGCTCCACAATTTGAAGCCTCCACAAACGACCCTCCTCCTACCACGGACGACCCTATCCACACCACAGATACCCCATCCTCCTCTAAACAGCCCCTCATTGACCTTGCACGTACAGCTGAAGATCTTGAGCTCGCTGGATACGACGATGCTCAGGTGCATAAGGTAATGTCTGACTTGGAGAAGGAACTTGCAAGAGAGGAACCTCTATCTACCCCTACAAAGGGAAAAGTTGCGCTCAAGAGTGATACGCCATCACGGTTAGATGCTCCTACACTCTTTTCTCCTCAGCAATTGATTGCTAATCTTCCCTCAGAATCCGATGACAACAATTTTCACATCGAAGCTCGTCCTGGTACCGAGTCTCCTCTTCATATCTCTACTCAACGACCCGATCACCAGAGTGACCTGGTTCGTCAACACGGTCGAAAGAGGAAAGCTCACGTCATTGAACAGGTTGAATCATCTGACGGCTCAGAACATGAATCTCCACCTCTGGAAGCAGTTCCAGAAAAAGGTGCTTCTACCCGAGCAAAGCGCGCTAAGGTGATAAGTCCCATTGCATTCCCTCCTATCCCCGCAGGTATTGCTAAGCGTTCTTTTCTTTACCCGGAGATAGTTACACAAGACCTGCTTGTCGAGCTTCAAGACTCTTCACATGTCAAGAGGTTTTCTGGCTGGTTAAATATGCAAGGCTGGGATAAGTTAGACACAGAGCCAGCGCACTGTAACGATTCAATGGTCTACTGATAACTTGCATTTAGGATAGTTTAGGGCATGTTTATTTCTTCTCATTAGGTTGGTTTTGTTTTATTTTCGATAGGTTTGTTTCTTTTTCGTTTAGATTTCTAGTGTTCGGAGTCTACCCTTGCGTTATGTGTTTTTAGGATGACTTGGAGGCGTTTTTGATGATCGTGGACTATATCTTGGGGAAGCTCATGTGGATGACTTGGATGTGCAATGCCGGGGTCAAGAACGTGTGGTGCAACGAGTAAAAGAAGATTGAAGTGAAGCCTATGCAGAGTGAGACTCGGCCGAGCTGTAGCCCGAGTCAGAATACCAAAGCATCACCCTCGCAGAGTGAGACTCGGCCTGAGACTCGGCCGAGTCGTGGACCGAGTCGTGCTCTGAGTCCCGTTCCGAGAAGAATGAATTTCCACGTAACTCGGCCTGAGACTCGGCCGAGTTACGGGCCGTGTCAGGACGATTTTTCCTCCTCTAACCTAGGTATAAAAGGAACTTTTCTTGGGGACTCTTGGGGGGACCTTTTTGGGGGATTAGAAAACTTTTGGAGATCTAAAAAAACCCTAAGAGAAAGCTTGTGGATTGGATAACTTGGATTGGATTGAAGTTGAAGGGTATGTTGTCTATTACAATGAATTTGATTTCTTCCTTCTCCATGTCTAGCTAAGCTTCAATTTCCATGGTTGGGTGAACCCTATGATGGAGTAGATGAGTTTTTATGATGATTTTTGGTTGATTGATCATTTGAATGAAGTTTGATTCTCTCCTAGGATGCTTATTGCCCTAATACTATTGTAATAGGAAATCCTACTATCATTTGAGTCCGAGAGGAGATTTTGATTTTAGGGATTGATTATTTGAGTTTACATTTGTCAATTCATGTTAGATCCCTAGGGAGAACTTGAGAATTATTTGCATGAGAGTGATCTAATTTCTCTAGTGAAATTTTAACTATCGTAGTTGATCGATGATTGAATAGATTATGCGGAGCGCGAGAGCGGAAGTTGATTTGTTTGTCATTTGATCTCTAAGAAGCGTAAAGGGTCTAGTTTAGGATAGCCTTGCACGAGAGTGATTGCTAGTCGAATCTAGGCACGTGCACTTATCGTCTGAGAAGAGGTAGTGCTGACATTAGATAGTTGGTCCTTTGAACGACATTCAATTCGGAAGTTAACCATATATCGTCTTAATCTCATTGAAACATCATAGTGGGGATCCTAACCTTGGAAGTCTTTCTCTGTTGATAACTTCGTGTTACTTGTTAGTTTGAATTCGGTCATAAACTATTCACTCCGTGATCTTTGGCTTAGTCTATTCGTTGGCATAACAATTGATACTACATAGTCCCTGTGTTCGACACCTTGATACTATAACCGAACTCGTTCGCTTGCGAGTGTTGGATTTATCCGCATCAAGTTTTTGGCGCCGTTGCCGGGGACCATCGCTAGTATTGGTTGATTTGAGCAACCAATAGATTGAGTCTCATTTTGTTTTTTAATTTGTTTCTTGTGTCTTTGGTTTCAGATTTGTTCTCCTAGCTGATGCGAAGAGCTCTGAGCAGTGGTACACTACGCGACTACGAACCTGAGCCCGAGCGTGCTCTTCATAGAGGGTTAAGAGAGCAAAGAGAGACTAGAGCCCGAGCTATGGAGGAACAACAAGAGTTGATGGCTCGCCAACAACAACAATTGGCGGATCTACAACACCAACTGGAGCAGCTTCAAGTGCAAAATATTCCTCCAGAGCCGCTGACTTTGGGTGACTATGTGTTGCCTCGTCACCAAGGACCCACGTCTGGTGTGGTCCGGCCTCCAGTAGCTGCTCGTAACTTTGAGCTGAAGCCATCTCTGATTAATATGGTTCAGCAAAATCAATTTGGAGGCCTACCGTCCGAGAATCCTCACCAACATCTCAACACTTTCTTGGAACTTATGGATACGGTGAAGATTCATGATGTCTCTGAGGATGCGCTTTATTTGCGTGCCTTTTCATTCTCCCTTAGAGGCCGAGCTAAAGCATGGTTCCAGGCTTTGCCTCAAGGCACTATCAATACTTGGGATGGGCTAGCTAAAGCATTCCTAACCAAGTATTTCCCACCAAAGAAGACCGCATAGATGAGGAATCAGATCAGTTCATTTCAGATGAAGGATGGGGAATCACTGTATGAAGGTTGGGAGCGTTTTAAAGAACTTTTGTTGTATTGTCCTCATCATGGACAAGATAAGTGGGTGTTGCTGCACACCTTCTACAATGCCGTGGACAATACTAATAGGTTGCTCATTGATGCCTCATCTGGAGGTACTATCATGAAGATGCATATCGATGAAGCTTGGGAGAAGATTGAGGAAATTGCCCAACACACTCATTATTATAATGATGTTCGTTCTATTCCTACTTCTAAGAGAACGGGTGGTCTCTACGAGGTTGATGATGAGATTTGCCAACAAGCCAGAATGGAAGCTATGGCTCATGAGATTAAGCAGTTGAAGTTACAGATGAGCAGGTCTCAGGGTAAGAAGGAGGGAGGTCCTTCTCACGTTGTCTCGAATGTGGTTTGCCAGTTTTGTGGGGGAGGTGATCATACCATATCATCTTGCCAAATATATGCTTCTCAAAATGCATCCCAAGAAGAAGAGGTGAACTACATGAATAACTTCAACAACGGCCCTAAGAATGATCCTTACTCTAACTCCTATAACCAAGGTTGGGGCAATCGCAACAACCTCTCTTATGGGAACAATCAAGCACACCAAAGGCCACCTCCTGGTTTTCAACCCAAAGTTTGTCCTTACCAAGGACAATCATCACAACCTTCCCAAAGACCCTCTTGGGAGACCGCTATTGAGAGCCTTGCTACATCCATGAAAACTCTAACCGAGGAGGTACGTTCTCAAGCGAAGAATTTGAAGATTGTAGAGCAACAACTAGCTCAGCAGGCAGCTAATGTTCCAAGGCCAAGTGGTCATCTTCCGGGCCAAACTGAAGCCAATCCAAAAGGGCAAATCAATGCCGTGTCCTTGAGGAGTGGAAGGCCACTTGAAGATCCTAAAGTGGTAGATCTTAAGAAGAAAGGTGTTGTTATTGATGATCCCGAGGAAGCAAAGGTTCAAGAGAAAGAGGAGAAGGAAGAGCCGAAGTATGTGCCACCACCACCTTACAAGCCTCCTCTTCCTTTCCCACAAAGGAGAGCTCACGCCCAGCTAGATCACCAATTTGGCAAATTTGTGGAGGTGTTGAAGAAACTTTGCATCACCATTCCCTTCACCGAAGCTCTCAAGCAAATGCCTACCTATGTGAAGTTCTTGAAGGAGATTCTATCCAACAAGAGAAGCCTTGATGATTATCACACCGTTGCTTTGAGTCAAGAATGTAGTGCTCTCATCCAAAACAAGTTGCCACCTAAGCTTGAAGATCCGGGCAGCTTTAGTGTTCCTATGGTGATAGGGAGGAGTACCTACCAGGCTTTATGTGATTTGGGTGCTAGTGTGAGCATCATTCCTCTATCCATATGCAAGAAGCTAGATTTAGGAGAGCCTAGACCGGTGAAGATGACCTTACTCATGGCCGATAGATCTACAACACGCCCGGTTGGTATTTTGGAGGACATTCCGATCCAGATCGGCAAGTTCTACATCCCGATTGATTTCATTGTCCTAGATATTCCCGCTGATTCTCCTATTCCAATAATAGTGGGACGACCCTTCCTAGCTACCGCGGGTGCTCTTATCGATGTGAAGCAGGGTGTTCTCTCCTTCAATATTGGGGAAGAGAAAATGGAATTCAACCTTCCTAAGGTTGTGAAGCAGCCTGCTTTTGAGGATGATGTTTATAGCTTGGACGTGGTTGAGAAAGCAACTCAAGAATCGTTGATGGCCATTTTGATTGATGATCCGTTGGAGTATTGCTTGACTGAGAGTGTGACCGAAGCTGACAATCAAGAGCTACTTGCTGATGTGCTCTTCGAATTTGAATCTAGTAATGAGGTGCATGAGGCCGTATTTGAGACCCTATCTAGTGAAGACGTCTCCCCCATGGAGGAGACTCAAGAGGCACCAAAAGTGAAGTTGAAGACTCTTCCATCCAATCTGAGGTTGAAGGAGGATCTTGATCCAGGGGATAGTGGCCATCTTCTCCGTCTACCTAATGAGGGGAGATTTTCTCTCAAGGGTCGACCTCCTCCTAAACCACCTTCACGAGAGTAGTTCCTAGTAAGTATTTCTCTTCCTTTTGCTCTTTAATTATACATTGGGGACAATGTTAGTTTTAAGCTTGGGGGAGGGGAGTATTAGGTTGTTAAGAATTGCATTTTTTTTTCTTTTTGATTTTGATTTTTTTTTGTTTTTGTGTCGGTTATCACTTTTCCCCTGCATGTTCCTTTGTGAGTTCTTATAATGGTGCATTGACTGTGAATCTTTTTAGTATGCTTTGGTTGTTGATATTTCAATTGCATTATGAGGATGTCATGATTGATCACGCTTGAACAATGAACTGAGCATGCCGACTTTGATTAAGATATATTAGAACTGAAACTCTAGATAATTGTCCTAGTGAGCTTGTTTGCCTTTCTTGGACTACATTGCAAAGTCCTCTTATTTCTCATGAGTGAACTCTCTTTGTTTGTTATCTCTAGAACTTGCTTCCAAATCTCTTTGAGACTTCATATAGGACTAAAAATGCATTACATTTGATTGAGACATTATATTTTTATGAGCCCATATTATCCTTGACTATCCTTGATGATATCCTTCTCTTGTAACCCTTTGAGCCTTATAGCCTTTCTTTGTTAGCTCCACAAAAGTAATCCGAGCTTATATTTATATCCTACCTATCTAGGGGATTGAACTTCTATTTACTTGGTGTGGTTGTGAGACAAGCTTGGGGGAATGGTAGATGATGGGGGTGGTTAACGATGGAATCCCACGTGGCCAATCCGGAATACTCTCAGGTTTGGTTCAACTGACGTGGAAACTCGAAGGAAACGTTCTTGGTGAAAGATCTCGCTAAGGCTATTAGGCTTACTGGGCAGTCGAGTGGATTAAGGCGATTGTACATGAAATATTGGCCCGCAGGTGTAAAACAGCTAAAAGAGGTAGTTTTTGGTCCAAATGTGCCAAAGCGCGCCGTGACCGTCGATTTTCTAAATCCCAATAGGTGCCTTCTTCACCACTTCATCATTACAAACATCACCCCAAGAGACTACGATAGGGAGAAGGTAAGAATAGCCGACTGTTGCATCATGGCGGCCGTCTTATCCAACCAGGTGGTCAACACTGCTCAAATCATGATTTGCCACCTTGTTCTGTGCCGCTCCAACCTCTGGCCCCCTTCCGTTTCCCCACGTAATTTGTAAGATGTTGAAGGCCGATGGTTTATATGATCAAGCTCTGAAGGAATACGACTGTTCCACCTTTCTCACCACCGACTCCATTTATGCCATTCTGATGCTGAAGCCTGAAGGTGCTCCCTCCAGCTAGCACTCAGAACTCAGCCTTCACGCTCAAACTGTTGTCGCTCCTGCAGATATCTCGAGTCTTGTTTCTGCACTAGAAGCGCATCATGAGATGGTTGAAAAGCATATGGGAGAACTGTGTGAGGACGTCTTGAAAGTTGCTTCTTTGGTCCAGTCTGGTTTTGACCGTATGCTGCAGATGATGATCGAAGCTGATGAACGTCGTTGATGTGGTTGTGTGGTGGTAGCGCTTTCATAAGCGTTTTTTGCTTGTTTCTTTCTTATTCTTCTACTCTGTTTAAGTTGATAATGAACTAGTCTCGATAGGTTGCCTACCCTGCTTTTGTGCCAGTTACTTAAACGTCATTAATGTCAGTATGCTTTGATTTTCATATCTCTGAGAGCTTTGCTGACTTGATTCTTTCGTACTTAAGTTGCTTTCTGTTTGCTATTTTGCATTGCTTGACTTCTTATCTAGAAAGCGCAACCTCCTATGTTTCTTACCGTATGATTAAGCTTTTGATTTTTTTGATGATGTCAAAAGGGGAAGAAAATAGGTACATCCTTCTTTGATTGAGGGGGAAGTATGAGACCGTTCTAAAACTTAGGGGGAATTTGAAACTGTTGGTATAGTACTTGGTAAAGTACTTTGACCTAATTCCGAATCTGAGTACATGATTAACTTGTTGTTTATTGTCTTCATTTTGATCATTACAGAAAGTATATGAGCTTACCTGTTAATGGTTTGTCATCATCAAAAAGGGGGAAATTGTTAGTTGAGCTTTGGTAGTCATATTAAAGCTCAATGTATTTCTCTTTGTTTTGATGATAACAAACTAATCTATCTAATCTATTAGTGTTTCTAAGCTTCCCAGGTTATTATGAGATATGCTGGGATGCGCTTTAGTGACCAAAAGATGCGCTTCGACTGTCCTCAGTCGCGCTTTACACCAAGCGAAGAGACCGAGTTTCGCAAAAGGTGTTGAAATAATCCCATTCAAGTCAGGAAGTGAGAGTGATTGAGCCTAAGGCGTAGAAGACGCGCTTGAATGAAGTTGAAGAAAAGTTGATCACGAGGTTCCACTGTAGCAAAGGATGCACGTCGTCGTAGAAGAAAACTGCCGAAATGCATGGAAAGGCTGGTGAGCTGGAGAATTCAAATTGTGTGCACAAGAGGTGCGAGAAGAATTTGGAATTCTTTGATACGCAATTCCAGGGATTGCTAGCGTGGAGGAGTTAGTTAGCGAGGAGGGCATGAATTGCTGATGTGGCGTGGATGAACAAGTTGAAGAACAAAACCAATTTAATCCAGCCTTTGATTATCTCTAGCAATTTGATCAAGGCGCACAGATTGATGAGGTGGCAGCTTGCTAAGTCTAAGTTTGTTACACGACATTAAGTGTGGGTTGTATCTTAAGTTTTGTGTATAAATAGTGGACTGTATCATTCATTTTTTAGGCGTTACAAAGTGAGGAAAATCAGAGAGAAGCTAGGAGAGCTTAGTGTTGACTCATTTGTAATCGAGAGTGAAGTGCCATTGTTCTAGAGCTGAATTGGAGTGTTGTTAGAAGAGCGTTTACGAGTGAGCTTCGAGAGTTGAAGCTAGAGTTGTAACCTTCTTCTATCAATACAAGTAGTGGTGAGTTTTATCCCGAGTCAATTGGTGACTTAGGGTTCTCACCGTTTGATAACTCTTGTGTGCAAATCGAAGAACGCTTTAAACACTTAAAGCGCGCTTTATTGTTGTCTGACCTCTTCCGCGTACAAGGACATTCGTAAATCAATTACTAAGTGTTCTACAAAGGTCAAGCGCATCTCTAAGTATAAAAGCGCAATTATATACTTTGAGAAGCGCATCTAAAGCTTAATCAACTTTAGATACATTGAGCAATAGTTGCTTAAACACGAACCTACAAAACTCTTGGATTATTTTCTTTTGCAAAGATGATGAGGAACTAATCCTCTTGTTCACTCATCGGATTAAGGCACTCAGATTTGGCTAGATTGTAAGATTCGAACCTCTTGCATTTTATTCAATATAAAGTTGTTTTTGATATTTCTTGTGCTTGAGCTTTGACTGATTTATGTTGATTGTTCTAGAGTATCTAACTAGATCTATTGATGTTTATCATATTTCTATAGCTAGACAATTCCATTTGAAAACTCTTGTTTTATGGTAGCAAGCATAATTTGCAGAAATGATTTGCGAGTGTATCTTATGTAGATTTATCAAATTCTTGTCAAGTATCAGAAGATTTGTCTATGATATTGCATGAACCTATCTATTCTTGATCTTAATGCTATTGTGTTATTAAATCTTGGGATTTCATTGGTTATAGCGACAATATGGTTTTCTAGGACTATTTGCACTAGTTGCTTTCTTAGAACAAGGATTAGCACAACTTATTTACGAATGTAGGGTGTTGGGAATCTAGAATATATTGCCTATCTGTTATGCCGAAACTTGTTGATTGAATGCTTTGATCAATTACTTATATCTCGTGTTTGCATACTTTGGTCACTTACACCCCCAATCTTTTCTTGTTAATCATTCGTAGGTATTAGGCGGAAAACTTATCTCCCTTAGGTGCGATTCCTACTTCCACTATATTTTGTAGTGAGAGTTCGGTAATTAATTGACTTAGGCAATACAACTTTAGCTTGGTCAAAGATCATCATGAGGCATCTATGGATCTTTGACACATGTCTCAACCCACTCTACAAACACCAAAGTAGGTTTTCCAATCGCAATAATGTTCTGACAACTTATTCACTCATCCTTCACCATCTTCATTCACATTTCAACTTCTTCATTTTCACCTTACTCTAACACACACAATGAAGATGTTTTTTTTTCTATCAAAGTTCAAAAAACTTTCTGTGGGTTTGAAGAGTGGTAGGATCGAGATAAAAAGCTAGTGTAACAAGATATGTATGTTAACGTTACACTTACTCTATAATCTATGAATAAAAGCTACAAAGCTAGTATCCAGAGACTAGCTCTCAACAAATCGAGTATAGATATGAATGATTCGCTTGTTGAAAACCTTTATAGAGTAGCTTGGAACCGACTAACTCTTAGAGAACAACAGCTCAATTGACTAGCTTATGTGTTTAGAAAATACGGAAGTTAAAAACACTTTAAGCGAGTCTTTTCCCTTTTAATAAGCACTGCACGCTAGAAAGCGAGTATGTTGTAGTTGCGGAATAACAAGGGAAAACCACAACATGAATCTTAGATTGTTAGATGAAAGATTCTGCTCAATATGCACAGAGAGACTTTGTTAAGTTGAGAACCGTTGACAATAATATATACCCAGGATGAAACTCACCGACATATTGATTACAATAAACAAAGAATTACAAGGCCTTATAACTCTCAGCTCACTATACTTGCATTCAACTCACTTACAATGTTTTTGCTCTCAAGTTGTAAAGACGACACTCGCTCCCTTAGAGATCACCAGCTACGCCCAAACACTCAATCCTACTAACCTCCAAACTTTTAGTCTTTTGTATCCCTCCAAGACACTCACCCTACTAACCCCCAGGCTTTCACGATCATGTTGTGTTTGTGCTAGCTAGACTTTCTCTCCCTCTCGAGGTTTCCCAAGCTCGTGCGAATACATACATCCATTACACCTATTTATAGAAATCCTAAAGTTCTTCCCCAAGTTAGAAAACTCTATACAATATTGTAATAAAGGAGATTGCCACCTTGGAAATCCGTGTGACTATTCTCCGGATATCTCCTCCACATATTTCTCCTTTTTCTTGATCAACAAACTTGTAAAAACTTCTGCCACGCTGGCGATCCCCTTCCACACCACACCGCTTCAACTTGTCCACGCTAGCGATCCATGCTCCTCACTCTCCATAGGTAGAAACACATTCTCCTATCCCGAGCTTCATGTCTTTCCCATCATCTGGCACAAATACTCTACGCGCTGGTGCAGCCTAAGCCACCTGAGCAGACCTCCTTCACTTTGTTCCTTCTTTTGTTGAAGTACCAGATACACTAGTCGGCAACGACTCTCTTCGTCTCTCTGATAGTCCAAGGTCTTCAACTCTATTCACGTCTTCACTCTTGGAATTGTGATTCTTGACATTAGACTTGATTAAGACTGCCTTTTCCATATCTGCTATCTTCGCAAGGTTCAAAGCTAGTCTTTAGCTTGTTTGCTCGGCAAAGCGACTCTCTTGGCTTCTTAAGATACTTTGTAATACTTAGAAAACACAAGATAGATTAAATGGAGTGTTTATCATCATCAAAACAAAGGAAGCGATTAGTCTGAGAAAGCTCAAACTAACAATTTCCCCTTTTTGATGATGACAAAACTTAAACAATGTAAGCACATCTATTTTAAAACATACTCAGTTAAGCTATAAGATATAGAATGAATCTTAAACTGATACTCAACAGATTGACCAAATCTGCTCAAAATCTCGCTAGAGCCACTTAGCGAGTGTACCTTTATTACCCCTTAGACCAAGCTGGTCTAAATTTTGCCCAATTTCGACAACGGAAAGAGTATTCTACCTCAATTTTGTTAGTTTGAGCTTAACTTAGATAACAAGCATAACCATGCAAAGAGAATGCAAGCGAGACAATAACCATGATGAACTCAAGTTACTAAAATCAATCTAAGGCATACTTTAAATATATATAATGTTCCTCACGCCTTTTGTAGACGGAACCCTAGCGAGTCTATCACATAGTCACGCAAAGAGAATTCAAAAAGCAAGTAAGAGTATCAACTAAAATCACCTTCATCTTAGTTTGTTCAACAACTTTACCAATATACTTGATTTCTTCTTGGAGCGGCATCACTTGTCGCAGTGCCTAAATGATAAAGAGTGGCTTAGAACTGGTCTCGAGATAATATACTTTAAGCGAGGGTGGACAAGGTATGGCTCTAAGGTGTAGACTTCATAATTCATGTCGCCTGATTAGCACTTGATTTGGATAGTTGTGTGGGGCTTCAAGGCAGTCATTCTTCACTCGCTTTTACCATTGGCTCTTAGTTACTTATACTAAGAGAAGTTCGATCACGCTTGAGATGTGATATAGTAGCTTAGTCATGAACTTCAAAGCGCAACAATGAGGGGATATAATGCACATATAAGGGGGTCACTCACACCCAAATATAGCATGTATTATGCATGTGCATATGGGGAATACTGGCTTTTTGTCACAATAATGTATACTTCATGTGTGTAGATATATCAAGGGAATTAAGAAGCAAGGAATAAAGTCAGGCTTAGGGACACTTAAAAGTGGATCATTTCTTAGGCATGTAATAAGCAAGAAGACGATCACCACTTTCATGAGAGGTAAAGAAGAGCATGAAATGATATAGAAGATAGGAACATGCTTGCATCAATACACTCATCAAGCAAGTCATTTCTTGTTTAGATAAAGCAAGTTAACAAGAAAAGGTCATGAAAGGGCACCTCATCCTAAGTTCCCAAAGATAAAATAGAATGCTTAAACATAGCCAGTATAGAGGAACTTATAGCGAGTGGATGAATGGTCTAATTGATAGGAATTAAGCCCAGATGAAGCCTTTGATTTAAGAAAGGTACCCAGTTTAGAACTTTAGTGAAGATATCGACGATTTGACTCTCAGTTGGTATATGTGTAAGCTTCACCCTCTTATGCTTAACGTGGTCTTGTAGAAATGATGGCGAACATCAATGTGCTTTGAGCGAGAGTAATACACTGGATTCTCAGAAAGATTTATGGCCCTTGTGTTATCACATAGAATCTGAAGAGTACCTAGGTGAACACCATAGTCAACTTCTTTAAGAGCTCCTTAATATACTTCTGTTGATGGATTTGCATACCTACTTTGAGCTGATTAACTTGCAGTCCTAGGAAGAAAGTGAGCTCACCTATCATGCTCATGATAAACTTTGAGCTCATTGTGTTCTTGAAATCCTCAACTAGCTGCAGATTAGTCAAACCAAAATAATGTCATCAACATAAATTTGGACAATTAGCACATCTCCTTTCACCTCTCTAACGAACAAGGTCTTATCAATAGGACCTCGCTTATAATTATTTTGGAGGAGATAGTATGATAAACACTTATGCCAAGCACGAGGAGCTTGTTTCAGTCCATAGAGTGCCTTCTCTAGCACAAAGACGTGCTCTGGATGATCTGGATCTTCAAACCCGGGTGGATGCTTAACATACACTTCCTCCTTCAATTTACCATTGAGGAAGGCAGTCTTTACATACATTTGGAATAGATTAAATTCCTTATGGGCCGCATAAGCAATTAATAAACGAATAGCTTCAAGTCTAGAAACAGTTGAATATGTTTCATCATAGTCAATACCTTCTTGTTGATTATACCCTTGAGCCACCAGTATTGCTTTATTTCGCACCACCTCTCCACCTTCATCTAGGTTATTTCTGTACACCCAGCGAGTACCTAATACAGTTTTGTTTGCTGGTTTTAGGTACGAGTCGCCACACCTCATTTCTCTTAAATTCTTCTAGCTCTTCTTGCATCGCGATCTCCCAATCCAGATCAAGAAGTGTTTGATTGATATTCTTGGGTTCCTTAAGTAAGACAAAGGCCCAGCTAGAATATTGACATTCAGATCTAGAGCAAGTCTGCATACCTGAGTCAAATAAGGATGTAATGTTGGTTACTTGATGATCCTTCATTTGTTGATAGTTTCTCACTTCAATTTGAGTAGAATCAGGAAGAGTGAGAATAGTGGTCTTTCTTTGAGTGCCATGTCATCTTTCAACTTTTTCTCATGGACTCGCTTCAAGATCTTGTAGAGTCACTGGAAAGGGAGTCTCATCAGATGTATCTGTAGAAGGAGATTCTGGACTCGCTGGACTCCCTACGGGACTTGCTAGACTCGCTGCGGGACTTGTTGGACTCGCTGCTCCTTCAGCGACTATTGGAATGACATTATTGCTTGAAGGAAGATCAACATCACCATCTTCTTCATCTTCGCTACCTAAACCTGTATCCACAGAAGATGGAAAAGAAGAAGACGAGATAGAAGATAGAGATTGACTAACCTTGACAAATGGATCTTCACTCATGACTGTGCTAGAATCAATAGGCCTCTCATCGAACCTAACATGAATGCTATCTTCAATCCTCATGGTTTGCTTGTTCATAACCTTGTAGCTTTGCTTGCTGGCGCATAGCCTAAGAAGACAGCCTTATCACTTCTGGCATCAAAGTTCCCCAAAGAGTCCCTTCCATTATTATGAACAAAACACTTGCATCCGAACACCCTTAGATGTGAAAAATTAGGTGTTCTTCCTTTAAGCAGTTCATAGGGAGTCTTATCAAGCAAGGGTCTAAGCATAGCACGGTTAATAATGTAACTAGTTGTGCTTACAGATAGAGCCCAATAGCTAGATGGCAAACCGCTTGATAATAGCATTGTTCTAGCCGTTTCTTCCAGAGTTCTATTTTACTTTCAACCACACCATTTTGTTCTAGAATATAAGGAGCTGAGAAATTATGCTCAATTCCTTTACTTCTATAAAATGAGAGGAACTCTTTATTCTTAAATTCAAACCCATTGTCTGAGCGAATCATTCGAATAAGGAGTCCTAGATTCCTTTCCAAAAGAGTAGCTAGTTCATGGAAAGCACCAAATCCTTGATCCTTACTCTTTAGGAAGAGAGTCCAGGTGAAACGAGAAAAATCATCAACAAGAACAAAGATGTATCGATTACCTCTCTTACTCTGTGTTCGCATAGGTCGACATAAGTCCATGTCTATAAGTTCAAGAGGCGCTTTGGTGGACACTACATTTTTAAGAGGGAAATAACATCAAGTTCCTTTGGATTTGCAACATTCTGCGCAATAGGTCATTGACTTTGGCTGGATCCGGGGAAGACCTCGCACAAGACCTTTAGAATGGAGCTTGTGTAGCAAGTACACGCTAGCATGCCCCAATCATTGGTGCCATAGATTAGACTATTCCTGGAGTGTGTCAAGGCACATTTGTCTAGATGGGGAAATCCATGATCAAACAAGTTAAGTATTACAAACCCGCTTTCCTTTTAAGAAAATTTCCTGCTTAGCATTTTTAACAACACAAGCTATTGTGTTAAATGTAACCTCATTTCCCCCTTGGTCACACAGCTAAGCTACACTAAGGAGGTTAAATTGAGATTATCAACAAGGTTAACATTATGCACTTTGATAGCATTAGCGAGCTAAGCGCTACCACTACCAATGATCTTACCCTGTTTCTTATCTCCAAAGATACATTTCCTCCATTTTTAGCATGAGGCGAGAGTAGAAGAGAGGAGTCCCCTATCATATGACAAGAGCACCCGTTGTCGATATACCACCTACTATTACCTTCATCTTCTATGTTGACCTGTGTACCTAGGCCTTCTGCTGCCATAAGGCAAGACGAGGTTGAGTGAGGGAGAGAGCGTGAATCATGTTTCGAACACCTTTGGCTTTCTTTTGTTGTTTAGCCGGCTATTTCATTTTGTTGGGATTGCTTTGTTCTTTGAAATACTTCTTGTTAAGTCTCATCATGGTAGCATATTCCATGTCTTTCATGATCCAAAACAATAGAGAGAGATATATATGTAGCGAGTGACAATTAGTGCATACGAGCAACCTGTGCTCTGATACCAATTGTGGGTTTGACGAGGGGTAGGATCAAGATAAAAAACTAGTGTAATAAGATATGTATGTTAACGTTAAACTTACTCTATAATCTATGAATAAAGCGAGTATGGATATGCATGATTAGCTTGTTGAAAACCTATATAGAGTAGCTTAGAATCGACTAACTCTTAGAGAAGAGTAGCTCGATTGACTAGATTTAGTGTTTAGAAAATGCGGAAGTTAAAAAAACTTTAAGCGAGTCTTTTCCCTTTCAATAAGCACTGCACGCTAGAAAAGCGAGTATGCTATAGTTGCTGAATAACAAGGGAAAACAACAATATGAATCTTAGATTGTTAGATGCAAGATTCATCTCAATATGCAAAGAGAGACTTTGTTAAGATGAGAATCCTTGGAAATAATATATTCCCGAGAAGAAACTCACCGATATATTGAATATAATGAACAAAGAATTACAAGGCCTTATAACTCTCAGCTCACTACACTCGCGTTCAACTCACTTATACCGTTTGCGCTCTCAAGTTGTAAAGACGACACTTGCTGCCTCAGAGATCACCAGGTATGCCCCAAACACTCATTCCTACTAACCTCCCGGCTTTCAGTCTTTTCTATCACTCCAAGACACTCACCCTACTATCTACCAGGCTTTCATGAACTTGTTGTGTTTTTTCTACCTAGACTTTCTCTCCCTCTCGAGGTTTCCCAAGCTCGTGCGAATACATACAACTATTACACCTATTTATAGAAATCCTAAACTTCTTCCGCAAGTAAGAAAACTCTATACAATATTGTAATAAAAGAGATTGCCACCTTGGAAATCCGTGTGACTATTCTTCGGATATCTCCTCCATAGATTTCAGCTTTTTCTTGAGCAACAAACATATAACAAACTTCTGCCACACTGGCTATCCGCTTCCACACTACACCGCTTCAACTTCTCCACGCTGGCGGTCCACGCTCCTCACTCTCCATTGGTAGAAACACATTCGCCTATTCCAAGCTTCATGTCTTTCCCATCATCTGACACAAATACTCTACGCGCTGGTGTAGCCTAAGCCACCTGGGCAGACTTCCTTCACTTGGTTTCTTCTTTCGTTGAAGTACTGGATACACTAGCCGGAAACGACTCTCTTCTTCTCTCCGCTAGTCCAACGTCTTCAACTCTCTTCATGTCTTCACACTTGGAAATGTGATTCTTGACTTTAGAGTTGATTAAGATTGCCTTTGCTATATCTGCTATCTTTGCAAGGCTCAAAGCTAGTCTCTAGCTTGTTCGCTTGGTGAAAGCGACTCTATTGGCTTCTTAAGCTACTCTTGTAATACTTAGAAACTTAAAGTTTTGATGTTGTTGAAGTTGAGGTTCATATTGAGTTTGGAAGAAGAAATTAATTGAAAAACTATTATTTTTTCGTACCTCGTTGGTGACATGTTAATTTTTTTGATCTGTATTAGTTGTTATATGAAGGCAGTCCCGCATTTTGCAGTTTTTGGAGAGGCTCTTAGCTACTTCATATATGGACTCTGCATGACAAGGGAAGACTCCTAGCGAGTGTTCTCATATAGCTTAGTAATGAAGCAAGGATCCAATTCAAATGCTCTAGAAAGGCTAGACTAGCTCCAAACACAAGGTGCATTCTATAAATTGGTTGAGAATTTTATAAATACTTACCGATTTTCGTGTGATTGTGCTGTATAGATAGAAGCATATACATATCCATTTTTAGGCTCATATCATACTGGGTATCAATTTTTTGACCAAGCTTATGTTCTAGATTCATATCCAATCCTTGATCAAATACCGGTCTAAACTTTGTGTTGGGATGGACTCCAATAACAACTAGATGAAGGTCCATCTACGTAAGAAGATGAGAGTCCAGGTTTGCAAATGTGGGGGTGACCACCTCTACACACACTCCCCAAATTCAAAAATTATGTGGAAGCCCCTCCTATTCAGTCGGCTAACTTTAGCGAGTTCTTCGTCACATATACTGTTTTGAAAAGAGAGATGATATTATCATCTGGGCTAAGAGAAAAGCCATGAAACAAAATTACACTCTAGGTCAACCACATGGTAGAAAACAAATCAAAAGGAAGAAGGTCTGCCACTTGGTTTTCTTGTTAGAGGCATGGGCCGAATACCCCAAGCTACACCATTAGTGAGAAGGTGATCATAAATAGAGGTATAAAGTATGGTTTCCCTTTTACGTTTCATGTTTTTGAAGAGCTAATTGACTTATGGAATATTGTTGTACAACGGGGGTACTCGGAACCATGTCCTTTCTGATAACCTGCATGGAAATCCATATGTCGTACGCCCACGAAAATAGAATTGGAGAAGATGAGAGAAATGGATGAGTTTCATGTTAATCCAAACCATGTAATGACGATGTTGTCAAGGCCGGACATTTTAATGAGTATCAAACAAGTTTGCAACACCAATTTGAAGTTTAAGACAGAAGGAATGGAGGGAAGAACAATTGTTCAAGAGTTTTTCCAAATGTGTAAGGAAAATAATTACGACATAGAGAACATATCCGATATAAAAACAAACAAGATCTTAATGTGTTTTTCGCAATCTCGGATATGATCAGACTTCTTAGGGAATTCTCATACGTGATGTTATTGCACTACACATATATGAATAATGTGTAAGTATAATTCCCCAAACCTATATTGTATTTTTTATGTTCCATATGAACCTTTCAAAATAATTCTTTTTACAGTTACGATAGTCCTTTCTTTGAGATTTTTGGTTTCACATCAATGTGGAAGAATTATTACATTGTGGGTGCATTCGTGGCATGTTAGTTTGAGCTTGCTCACACTAATTACTTCATTTGTTTGATGATGATGAACACTACATTTAATCTATCTTGTGTTTTCTAAGTATTACAGGAGTAGCTTAATAAGCCAAGAGAGTCGCTTAGTTCAAGCGAATAAGCTAGAGACTAGCTTTGACCCTTGCGAAGATAGAAAATACAGCAAAGGCAATCTCAATCAACTCTAAAGTCAAGAATCACAATTCCAAGAGTGAAGACATGAACAAAGTTGAAGACCTTGCTTTAAAGGAGAGACTAAGAGAGTCGTTGCCGGCTAGTGTATCCAGTACTTCAACGAAAGAAGAAACAAAGTGAAGGAAGTCTGCCCAGGTGGCTTAGGCTGCACCAGCGTGTAGAGTATTTGTTCCAGATGATGGGAAAGACGTGAAGCTCGGGATAGGCGAATATGTTTCTACCTATGGAGAGTGAGGAGCATGGATCGCCAACGTGGACAAGTTGAAGCGGTGTGATGTGGAAGCGGATCACCAACGTGGGAAGAAGTTTGTTACAAGTTTTTTTCTCAAGAAAAAGAAGAAATCTGTAGAGGGGCTATCCGGAGTATAGTTACACGGATTACCAAGGTGGCAATCTTCTTTATTACAATATTGTATAGAGTTTTCTAACTCCGGGAAGAAGTTTAGGATTTCTATAAATAGATGTAATAGTTGTATGTATTCGCACGAGCTTGGGAAACCTCGGAGGGAGAGAAAGTCTAGCAAGCACAAACACAACATGATGGTGAAAGCATGGGAGTCATTAGAGTGAGTGTCATGGAGGGACACAAGACTGAAAGTTGGGAGGTTAGTAGAATTGAGTGATTAGGGCATAGCTGGTGATCTCTGAGGGAGCGAGTGTCATCTTTACAACTTGTGAGGGCAAACATTGTAAGTGAGTTGAACGCGAGTGTAGAGAGCTGAGACTTATAAGCCCTTGTAATTCTATGTTCATTATATTCAATATAGTGGTGAGTTTCATCTCGGGCATGTATTATTGCCAAGGGTTCTCACCTTAACAAAGTCTCTTTGTGCATATTGAGATGAATCTTTCATCTAATAATCTGAGATTCATATTGTGGTTTGCCCTTGTTATTCTTTGACTATAGCATACTCGCTTTCTAGCGTGCAGTGCTTATTCAAAGGGAAAAGAGTCGCTTAAAGTGTTTTTAACTTCCGCATTTTCTAATCTCTGAAGCTAGTCAATCGAGCTACTCTTCTCTAGGAGTTATTAAATTCTATGCTACTCTATAAAGGTTTTCAACAAGCCAATCATTCATATCTATACTCGCTTTGTTGAGAGCTAGTCACTGGATACTATCTTTGTAGATTTTATTCATAGATTATTGAGTAAGTGCAATGTTAACATATATATGTTGTTACACTAGCTTTTTATCTCGATCCTACCCATCGTCAAATCCACAATTGGTGCCAGAGCATAAGTTGCTTATATCTTACACAGACTGATTCCTACTCTATAGTTTGAAGTCATGGGCAATGAAAAACACTCGTTCAACCCTGGGATCTCTTTAGCTAAGACACATATCATAGCTGAGGGTGAACTGGAATGGTGGCTCACAGTGACCAAAAACTACATCCAACAAACGGACTATCAAAGTTAGAGGATTATAGAGAAAGGTGAAGAAAAGCTCAAGGACGAAACCGACACTTACAAATGGGGACCTTTTGAGTATGCTACCCTCGAAAAGAATGCCAAAGCAAAGCAACTCATCCTCAGCACGCTCTCTCGAAAGGACATCGACAAGATCATGTCTCTATCCACTACCAAGCTAATGTGGTAAACCATTATTGATATGCACAACAACAACGAGAATATGAGGAACAATCTTCGATTTGAGCTCCAAAGGGACTTCCATTCGTTTAAGATAGGAGAAAGTGTGTCTCCATCTGACTATCATTCCCAGTTCCAGGTACTATGTGATAAGATGTCCCAAGCTGGACTAAAGGTAGAACCTTGGGAACTTACACTCGCTTTTATCCATGGTGTTAATGCTAAATTTGATACAACTAAACGAATAGTATTAATGACTAAAGAAACAAAAGATATGCCTGTATCTGTACTTGCTGGAAAATTAAGAGTGCATGAAGCTGGAGATCAAAAGGAGTCGTTAACATCTAAAGAATCCCAAGGAGTAGCTCTAAAGCTCACTCGCGTGCTTGAAAAGGTCGAGGATAATGATGAGTCCGAAAACAAAGAAGACCAAGAAGTGGCGATGCTGACCAAGCTCATCAAAAGGTTCTTTAAGAGGAAATTTGGAATAACTACCAAAGGGGACAAAGACTACCAGAGAGATCCAAAGGATATCAAGCCTTTTAGCCTCAATAGCATAACGTGCTATAAGTGCTCAGGTAGAGAACATCTCTCTAGGGATTGTCCGAGTGAAAGGGTCGAACCGAACGAAGAAGAAGGTAGATCCAAAACACCTCCTAGGAAGGCCTTTGTCACTCTATGGGGCGATTCTGATGACGAAGTTGACGTTGGTGAAGATCCAAGGAACTGCTTCGCAACTGATCAACCTTTTCTAGAACCAGCTATCATACCTGATGTTGAGGTAAGTGTCCTTGTCCCATAACCTTTGCTAGCTATCCCTTCTACACCCCTCTCTCTATATCTATGGATGTACTCGATCAAGCGAGTCTATTTGAGGACAAGCTTGATTTGAGTGATGTTGTTTCCTCTCAGTCTATTACGACTATATCCGAGGATATGCTCATTCAAGCAAGTCTAGAGATAGACAAGCTTGCTTCGAGCGAGTCATCTAAGACTGTACCTAATCGTACAAAGCCTTCACAAGCTAAATACGAACAAGCAAGAGCGAAGCGAGTGTTACTTGTGTCTCACATAAGTAATACTCAACTTGTGTCATGTCTTTGTCATTATGACTACTCAGAGCGAGTTTCTAGTAATGTGAAGATGAAAGTTATACCTTCCAGTTCTGGAATCACAAGTGCTAACTTTCTTACGAAATCAACACTTCGTTGGGAACATATCGATTGATTTATTTTGCTGGTTTGGAGTGAAGAGTAGGTGCTTAATGAGAAGATGCGGTTCGAGCGAAAGATCATCGCAGTCTGTATATACATAGTTCGAGCAAAAGATCACTATGTAATAGCTATGTAGTTCGAGCGAAAGATTATTACATACAAGGGATACTTCAACCACTCTATTCCAACCTACAGGGAGGAGATCTCTATCTCCTTCAGACCTGACCTGAATAGATCAAGTATGAGCAAAAATACTAATATACTTCTCCTTCATTCTTATTTTACAAGAGGTATACCTTTTCTTTGGAGATTTAATATCGCTTTGCTCAAAAGCATGTCTCACTCAGTGGTGAAGCTAAATATATTATTCTAGAGCGGGACTTAGTTAGTTCAAAGCGAATCTCTAAGAGTCTTAAGCGACTCTTCACTCATGCTCGATGAACTACATCCAACAAACTTGTCTATCTGTATTGGAGAGCTTTTCGATAAAGGTGAAGCTCATTCATGTGCTGGCAGAATGTCAAATCTCTAACATCTCTTGTAAAGGACCGAACCGGGTAACTTTATTAAATCTAAGGCTTCAGCTGGGCTTACTTCCTATCAATTAGACCATTCGTCCACTCGTTGTAAGTTCCTCTATACTATCTATGTTTAATTATTTTATTTTATCTTTGGGAACTTAGGATGGGGTGCGCTTTCATGATCTTTTCTTGTTAAGTTTCTTTATCTAAACAAGAAATGAATTGCTTGATGAGTATATTGATGCAAACATGTTCCTATCTTCTGTATCATTGCATGCTCTTCTTTACCTCTCATGAAAGTGGTGATCGTATTCTTGCCTATTACATCCTTAAGAAATGATCCACTTCTATGTGTCCCTAAGCCTGACTTTAACGCTTGCTTCCTGATTCCCTTGATATATCTCCACACAGGAAGTATACATTATTGTGACAAAAAGCCACTATCCCCATATGCACATGCTTATTACATGCTATATTTGAGTGTGAGTGACCCCCTTATATGTGCATTATATCCCCTTATTGTTGCGCTTTAAAGTTCATGATTAAGCTACTATATCACATCTAAAACATGATCGGACTTCTCTCAGTATAAGTAACTAAGCGCCAATGGTAAAAGCAAGTGAAGAATGACTGCCTCGAATCCCAACACAACTATCTAAATCAAGTGCTAATCAGGCAAGGTGAATTATCAAGTCTAAACATTACAACCATACCTTGTCCAGTCTCACTTCAAGTATATTAGCTCGAGACCAGTGCTAAGGGACTCTTTATCATTTAGGCATTGCGACAAGTGAAGCCACTACAAGAAGAAATCAAGTATATTGGTAAATCTGGTGAACATACCGAGATGAAGGTGATTTGAGTTGATACTCTTACTTGCTTTCTGAATTCTCTTTGCGTGGCTATGTGATAGACTCGCGAGGGTTCCAGCTACAAAATGCAGGAGGAATATTACATATATTTAAAGTATGCCTTAGATTGATTTTAATAACTTGAGTGCTTCATGGTTACTGTCTCGATTGCATCCTCTTTGCATGATTATGCTTGTTATGTGAGTAAAGCGTGACTGAGTACCTTATTCTTAGTTCCCTTTGATGAATTATATATGCCTTTTCGATGATGCCAAAAGGGGGAAGAAAAACGGTTTGGGAAGGTGAAGGATTAAGGTAGAATACTCTTTCCGTTGTCGAAATTGGGCAGAATTTAGACCAGCTTAGTCTAAGGGGGAATAAAGGTACACTTGCTAAGTGGCTCTAGCGAGATTTTGAGCAGATTTGGTCAATCTATTGAGTATCAGTTTAAGCTTCTTTGTATACCTTATAGCTTAACTGAGTACGTTTTGAGATAGAGGTGCTTAGACTGTTTAAGTGTTTGTCATCATCAAAAAGGGGAAAATTGTCAGTTTGAGCTTTCTCACACTAATCGCTTCCTTTATTTTAATGATGATAAACAATCCATTTAATATATCTTGTATTTATTACAGGTGCAGCTTAAGAAGCCAAGAGAGTTGCTTTGACCAAGCAATTAAGCTAGAGACTAGCTTTGAGCCTTGCGAAGATAATAGATATAACAAAGGCAGTCTCAATCAAATCTAAAGTCAAGAGTCACAATTCCAAGAGTGAAGACGTGAAGAGAGTTGAAAACCTTGGACTAATGGAGAGACGAAGAGAGTCACTGCCGGCTACTGTATCCAGTACTTCAACGAAAGAAGAAACAAAGTGAAGGAAGTATGCCTAGGTCGCTTAGGTTGCACCAGCACATAGAGTATTTTTGCCAGATGATGGGAAAGACGAAAATCTCAAGATAGGTGAATGTGTTTCTACCTATGTAGATAGAGAAGCGTGGATCGCCATCTTGGACAAGTTGAAACGGTGTGGTATGAAGCAGATCGCCAAAGTTTGTTGCTCAAGAAAAAGAAGAAATCTGTGGATGTGCTATCCGGAGTATAGTCACACGGATTGCCAAGGTGGCAATCTTCTTTATTACAATATTGTATAGAGTTTTCTAACTTGGGGAAGAAGTTTAGGATTTCTATAAATAGGTGTAATAAGTGTATGTATTAGCACAAGCTTGGGAAACCTCGAGAGGAAGAGAAAGTCTATCTAGCAAAAGGATCCTGAAAGCCTGGGAGTTAGTAGGGTGAGTGTCTTGGAGGGATACAATAGAACGAAAACTTGGAGGTTAGTAGGATTGAGTGTTTGGGGCATAGCTGGTGATCTCTGAGGGAGCGAGTGTCGTCTTTACAACTTGAGAGCGAAAACGTTATAAGTGAGCTGAACATGAGTGTAGTGAGCTGAGAGTTATAAGGCCTTGTAATTGTTTATTCATTATATTGAATATTGTGTTGAGTTTCATCCCAGGCATGTATTATTTCCAATGGTTCTCACCTTAAGAAAGTCTCTCTGTGCATATTGAGCTGAATCTTTCATCTAACAATCTAAGATTCATAATGTGGTTTTCCCTTGTCATTCTGCAACTATAGCATACTCGCTTTCTAGCGTGCAATGCTTATTCAAAGGGAAAAGACTCGCTTAAAGTGTTTTTAAATTCCATATTTTCTAAACATTGAAGCTAGTCAATCGAGCAACTCCTCTATAGGAGTTAGTCAATTCTAAGCTACTCTATAAAGATTTTCAACAAGCGAATCATTCATACCTATACTCGCTTTGTTTAGAGCTAGTCTCTAGATACTAGTTTTGTAGATTTTTTTCATAGATTATAGAGTAAGTGTAACGTTAAGATATATATCTTGTTACACTAGCTTTTTATCTCCATCCTACACCTCGTCAAACCCAAATGGCATTTGAGCAAATAGAAAACCATGAACGGGTTGTAGAACAACTTGCAAAGTTGTTCTTGAAAGTGAAGAAAGAGCAACAATGTATAGTGACTAATAGGATGGCGGCGTTTATGGATCCGATTTGTAGTATGTTCCCAAACTTCATATTCCCTCTAAGCCAACTTTATGTACCGAGGAATATTGAATTTTTTCCTAAAAGTTCAATAATAAGGCTAGAGTGGCCATGTTGTCAAATGCGTAGAAGACCTTGTTCTATAATTGTTCAGAATGAGACATATAATTTGAATCTCGAGAAGCTAAAGCATGACATGTGTGATCTATAAAAGGTACATGCGTATGTACAAATATGTTGGTTGAATCCATACAAGGACAAACTTGTCTTTGCATGGATAGATGATGTGTCAAAGGTACTAGTTAATACTGTAGAATGTTAATTTGATCATTGTTTATACATTTTCTGCTACATGTTATATTATAAAAAATACATGTCCTGAAAACTATTGGGTTATATTTAATAGGGTCGAAGCGACTCATGCGGTGCTGAAGCAATATTTGTCTGGACCACATGACCATATGTCCTATGTGTATGATGAGTATCATACGTTACATAAGAATCAAGTTCTTTAGATAAAGGGAACTCTCATGAAGAGTTTAGCGACATAGTTTAGTCTTATTAATGGTGAAAACATCTTCATCTTGTTGCACTACAAAGTCTCTGCATTGGCCTTTAACCGTGTGATGGATTAATACAAGAATGGTATACTATCTTTCTACATTAGCCACGACAGGAAGAGGGAAATGAGCCCTTTCTATCATGTGCTTGGAGAATATGTTCAACTCAATAGCCCCTTCCTGTAGAGGCAGTGCATGTCTTTTAGAGGATGTTGAGAATGTCAGAAAGTCTAGAAGTTATGGATGAGGAGAAAATGAATCGAAAAGTCATTCGGTCATTGATAGATGAGTTTTTTGGCATAGAGTTTGACAACATATGACTGGACTATCAACTTAAGATGGTTAGGATCATGAACAAAATAATGTGTTCTGAACAGAGGAAACTTGATGAGCCAGCTAACTTCAAACACAAAGAGACTCCCATGTGCTTGGGAGAATTCTGAGGCGGAAAAGGAGAAAAGCCACCCCCACCCCGCCCCGCCCAAAAGTTGTGTATGAGGAAGTGTGAAAAAATAAAGAAAATGCCAAATACATTTGGTCAGCCTCCGAGCAGAAAGGGTCCCAAACTACTTGTGAACAAGACATATCACAACATGTGACCAAAGTATATGGGAAAGTGGATCCAAGGGTGGTATACCATAGCTTCTAATGGAAACTGCGGATATCGCTCTATAGCTCATGGTCTTGGAATGGAGGAAGACAATTTTCTCCCAATCATAGACGCAATGGTTAGCACGGTGAAAAATGATTAGGAGGCACAAATCAGGATGATTATATCGCCCACCACTCAACAACGTATGATCAACAAACTGAACATGGATAACACTTATCCGAGTGCGCTATGATACAAGTGGTTTTCTCTTCGAGACATGGGGATGATTGTTGCTACTAGATTCAACGTAGTGTTAGTTATTGTCGACCATAACAACAAAAGCACACATTTTCCAATTAGGGTGAAACCAGATCATGTAACTGTGCAACAAATCCGAATTATGTGTCTTGGTCACATACCCAATGATTTGCACTGGGTTTCTGTAAGTATTTTACAACTAACTCATATCATATACATATATTTCTCTATTTATTGATTTTTGATGTGACTGTGTTTTTAAGATCTTGTCATACATCCTAACTCTCCACTCCCTCCATGAATTTATTGAGGGGGTATCACCACAAGCCTTCGGCGATAACCTTCTTGACCCCTTACTTGACCGTCTCTCGGCTTGAGAGTTCGACCGACACCGACACAAGATAAACATGTTAGAAAACTACATAATACTCCTGTTAATTTGGGGGAGTTGCTTTGTATATGATGTACAATTTGGACCATTTGTAGAAACTCTTCGTTTATGTATGGTGTTTTCTAAATATCATGTTATTTTTGTGATTTACTCTTGCTCTTTAATTACTTAATAACCCTTTTATTTTTTAACGTTAAAAAAAACATAATCATCGAAGACATTTACAAATTTAACATTTATAACATGCAAAACAATAATTATGAATTTAAAAAATTCCTTAATAATATTTATAAAAACAAGTCCAGACCTAACAACGACATCATACTAAATCAAGGTTAATCAAAGGACGACATGTCAACGAAACTCGTTTGCATAGCTCTCCACATGTCCCGAGGCGGATACTCTGCTTCTTCGTAATAAGGTTGAAGGTAACCCCTCACACGATGTATAAATTGCATAAGTATGGAACAAGATAATATGTCAATATAATAGAATTTATGATGATTTAACATATTATAATACTATAAAATATGCTTACATGTCCAAGATCTTCGACGGTGGGAGGAAGAATGAACGTGTGGGTATGAACAATAAACCAAAGCTTACATTCTTGGGTTACTACATAACCATGCTCAACTATTGGTCCTAGGTCTTCCACATCAATCTGGTGGAATTCTTAAGCATCCCAAACCCATTCTAAGTTGGTGTACTTGACCTTGTATATTTGGATGTTTATATATCGAAAGGTTGTGTAGGGTGCATTGGCTGGTAGTTTTGAACACACCCAAATTGCCTCAGAACTCAATCAATCATGTAGGGTTCGTCACATAATGATAAAACCCCAACACACCATGAAAGAGTGATGATGCTATGTTCGCCAAGGAGAAGTCTAGGTCTCCATATGATTTTTAATCAACCTTTCACGTAATACATGGATACATTAACTTGTATTCAACATTAAACGCCGGTGTTAAGAAAAAATGTACATTAATTCAGAAAATATATTTTAATTATTTTTATTGTATTTCGACCTATTCTTTTGAGTCTTTTGATTACATATAGTTTAGATACAAAACATTTGATTTTTTTAAGGTTCTGGGTGCACCTTTTAACATGTTTCTTACATATCTCTTTTTGAGAGAATCAAAAGTATTTTGATATAAATATCCGTACATCAGAAGAACGCGTTTATACCCACCTTCTAGGAAGGGTTGTCTAGATGCAATCAAACTATCATTTGTACGGCATGATTGAGACTAAACCCACCTTCTAGAGGGTTGTCTAATCTTACCAATATTAATATATGATTCAGTCATATTTAGTTCTTTAATATTTCTTTTCATTTTACATATAATTAAATTTTCATGTGTGTTTTATTTGCATTCGACGAGCAATAGTTTTATGACAAGTTTTCTACATACTCTTATACACAAAAGGATTAAATTAAATGTAATTCTTTGAAAATATTTTATGAAATTGTTATTTCATATTCATGGGGATGACGGAATCCAAATACCTTATTAGGTTTGCTCAAATTTTCTACGTATTTTTTTCATAATGAATCATGTCCACTTAGTTCTAGACACAATATTAGTCTAATGTTGTTTCTAATCCCGATAGTTTATGTTTTGGGCTGATCATATATAGACTCATCAATATTTCCCAAATCAAAGATTTTTTACTTAATGGATATTTCACCGGAAATTTTTAATATAGATCTATAATATATAAATTAAAGAAGCCTTTAAAGGATTTTGAAGTTCATGGTGATGTCAACCCATGCGGCTATACTATAAAAATTTAATTAGTCAAATTTAACTAGTCACATTGATCTTTCAACCAAAAAAAAAACTAGTCACATTGATCTCTGTCTTTTAATGGAAGATAAGTTAATTGTTAACTAAATCTTTTATATGGATTTTTGTTTTAGATCAAAATGACTTTTTATATATACTGTCAACTCTTATTATTGTTTTCAACCTTGGAAGAGTTTATAAATTTCTCCTAACTCATAGTCCAATGAAAAGTTTCAATTACATCAAAATCACATTTTTATATATACAAATATGATTTTATTTAATAGTATCTTTCAACCTTGTTCTTCTTTGATGAGTTGGACCTTTTTCTTACAATTTAATATGTACAAGGAAAATTTTATCTTGTTTCATTTTCCTTATATAAATCTCAAGTATTCTTGTCAGATCGATAGATCAAATGTCAAGTTTTAAATTCAGTTGAATTCTTATAAAACTCAATTATGTTGTCGTAGTAAGAAAGTAATTACTTACAAAACAACGACAATTTTTTATACAGTTCTCAGAAATAATTATTCTTGGACTATCAACTAAGAACTTTGTATGATTTACTTGTGTAGGTTTAAAATCAATTACTTTCTTAGAAATTATAAACAGATGTAGGTGTCTTCCAGTTTATACATGTATAAACTAGGACAAATTTTGTAAACCCAAAAAATAACACGTAAACATTATATTTTGTATCTAATTATGACCTTGAATTTGATACCGAGGTCGTCTTAGATTTAGTAAGAAGACTGCCATATGATTGGATCGAACATCTACTATAACTAAGATTCCCGAGGGTTGTGTATGGAGATGTTCAGTAGACTGATGCGCAGGGATACTGCTGTTCCTGAGTTTGGCTATCATCAGCATTGTGCGGGTATTAAGCTCACTCATTTGATCTTTGTTGATGATGTTGGTTTGTTCTGTCAGGGGGTATAATCCTTCTGTTTCTATCCTCAGTGACTGTCTCAGGAAGTTTGGGGATATGTCTGGCTTACGTGTTAGTGCGGCTAAGTCCTCTATGTTCTTTGACTTCTGTACCTGATGATGAAGTGGGTACTTTACGTGTTATTACTGGTTTTTGAGAGGTTACTTTTCCTTTCAGGTACCTTGGGGTCCCGATCAGTACGCACAACCTTCGGGTTATGGACTATAAGCCGCTTCTGGATAGGATCAGTGGGTATTTTACTTCTTGGGCTAGGAGGAGTTTGTCCTTTGCTGGTCGTCGTGAGCTCCTGGCTTCTGTGATTCAGGGTGTTGAGGGATTTTGGCTGTCTATTCTTCATGTGCCTACATGAGTTCTTTCTGCTCTGATCACTCTTTGCATGAATTTTCTATGGCATTGGCCGAGAGTTAGCTGGAGTAGTATATGTTGTCCAAGGTAGGAGGGAGGTCTGGGTCTGCGTGATATGACTGTCTGGAACAGCTGCTTCCTCCTGAAGCATTATTATCATATTTCTTAGGGGCGGGAGAGTCTATGGGTTCGCTGGATCCATCATAGATACCTGCATGTTGATAGCCCTAGTACTTGGGTGACTCGTCGTCGGGATTCTTCTTTGATCAAGGGGATTCTGGCTGCTAGAGATAGAGTTGTTCAGATGGCTGATAGAGAGTTGGGAGTTGGAGAGAGTCTTGATAGTTGGTGTACTACTGACAGGTTCCATGTCTCTGCTGTGTATGATGCGCTCCGGGATAGGAAACCGAGTGTGTCTTGGAAGGCTGAGGTCTGGCCCAAGCACAACACTCCTACGTATTCGTTCATTTTGTGGTTGAATGTGCTCGGTCGGTTATCTACCTATGACAGATTGTTCTTTCTTGGTGTTGATCCGTGCTGTCGTCTTTGTGAGTCGGCAGATGAGTCTTATTCTCACCTCTTCTTTGAGTGTTCAGTTGTTCTGAGCGTCTGGCAGACGGTTTGTACCAGGTTTCACATCCCTCACTCTTGCACTTCTATCGATAGTACTATGGTCTGGCTGCGCGCTCATGCACATGGTGGAGACGTTCTTGCTAGGGTTCAGACTTTTGCGCTTTCGGCGACGGTTTAGTTGCTTTGACAGGAGCGAAATGCGCTTGTTTTGTAGCACACCCGGATTCCGGTTGAGGTCATTGTTAGACAGAATAACATTCATGTTTTTAGACTTCTTTATGACATGTTTCCTATTACTATGGTTGTTTCAGCACTTGGAAACTAGTTTTATTGATTATTTAGCACAGTATGGATATCCTGTGTGTTATGCCATGTGTGCTCTTGGACTGTCTTTGATTTGAATTCTCCTTTGTGATTTGAATTCTCCTTTTTGGGGATATATTATTTATATTATTTATATTTTAACAAAAAAAAAAGATTCCCGAGTGTATAATATGTATATCTTCTTTGCAGTAGTTCACTACGGTCTGTTTCATAGTTTTTGTCCCGGTGAGTAGAAGTTAAAAAAGGTTAACTAACCTCTAGTATAAACAACAAAAAAAGGAAGTTAATTACCTAATAAAAGAGAAAATCAAATATCCAACTAATTTCTTTTCTTTTTTTAAGAAAAAGAATTTTCTTTACTCTTATTTATGTTTAAATGAAATGATATATGTAGAAATATTATAATAGGCCACACATTATTTAAACTTTAACATTTAATTTACAAACAATAGTCCAAGTTGATATATTTTAATAAATTATAAATATGATAAATTAATTAATTTGTAAAATTCTATGTCAAACAGTTGTCATAGAAACTTTATACATGTGATTATGTGAACATGGTCAAAGTTTCATAATTATGACCATTCCTCTTTATTATCGACCTTAATAAACACCTCCATAATTTTAACGGAGTACTTTCTATCTCAATCTATTTTGCACATTTTGCATTTAAAAATGTTATGTGCGTTCAGTATGCAAAAAACTGAAGGGGAGTAGAATTTTATTTATTTTTTGGGTTGCATCTAGGTTTCTATTTGAGTGATCAAACTATTTGTATTATTTTATGCGAACTGATCAATTACATGTTCTCTTTATTTTGTCCATAAACATCAAAGGATAAACTTATCCATATTCTAGGAAGGTTTGCCTAAAATAATTCCGACAACATTCTAGAGCTTATAAGCACCATCGGTGAAGACCATGATGATAACATATGGACCATCCCTATTTTGTCTTAAATTTCACTCATGATTTTTGATATGATAATTGACCTCCTTATTCTAACTACCAAATCTCCAAGCCGAAAATGAACAGAACTTAACTCACTTATTAAATTCTCCAGTGACTAGTGTTTGATAGATCTCTAGTCTTTGTTGAGTCTATAGCCTATGATTATCCAATGCTTCCAGCTCGGCTAAATGAATAGTAACATTTTCATCTGGTTTTGTTAATTGTAATGCAATTCTAAGAGAACGTAATTGCACCTCGAGAGATAACACTGCTTCAGACCCAAAAACTAGATTATAAGGCGTACACCATGTGGACGCTCGAACTGTTGTTCCGTATGCCCGCAATGCTTCAGGCAAACATTTTGTGCCAATATCTCTTAGACTTTGACACCATCTTCTTAACGATTTTGCAGAACACCTTGTTAAATGCTTCAGCTTGGCCATTAGAAGTTGGGTTATAACTTGATAAAAAGTCGTGTTTTAGCCTAAATTTCTCGGCTTGCTTCACCATCAATTGATTTCTAAAACGTAGAGAATTATTTGAAATTATCTTTGAAGGGACCTATTATTGATAGATCAAATGGATCCGTACAAAGTTGACAACTTCCTTTTCTCCTACTGTATTTAATAGTATAGCTTCTGCTCACTTAGAAAAATAATCCATCACTGCCAATATATACTGAATGTCCTAAAGAAGATGCTGGGTTATGGGATCCAAAACATCAAGTCCTCATTAAATGGACATGGTAAAATAGTTGGGTGGAGAAGCTGGTGTGGCTGATGGATGAAGTCGCCGTGAATTTGACAAGAACGACACTCCTTAGAAAATTTCTTCGTATCTTTTAGCATGGTATGCCAATTATATCCCAATATTTTGACTTGATCAGCTAGCTTTGGACCACCTTGATGTCCCCCACACATTCCAGCACGATTCAATGTTAGAATATTCTCGCTTTCTTCCTTTGACAAACACCGTAGCAACGTCCCATCAAAGGATCTTCGATAAAAAGTATATCCTCTCAATAAGAACCTTGGTGCTCGTCGTTTTATATCCACTTACTTATTTGCATCTTCAGGAAGAATTATGTATTGAAGATACCGTATGAGTGTTTATCTCCAATCGAGGTCTTCATCAATCTCATATACTGACATGACATTACCTTACTCGACTGGATCAAGACGATGTAGAGACGATGCTAATACATGTCATTCTACAGCAAAAACTTGAATTTCACTTTCATCAGGTAGAGTTAAGATGCCATTAACTTAGCTAAAGCATCTGCTTTATCATTTTTAGATCTGGACACAAGTATGATTCTAGATCATCAAACTCTGCATAAGTTGCCTTGACCTATGTTATAAAGGGACAAAGGTTGGGGTATTCACCTCATATTCTCCATATATTTGTCTAATGACTAATTGAGAATCATCAAATACTTTTAGACAATCAATATGCATTTCAAGAGATATTTCAATACCGATGATAAGCGCCTCGTATTCTATCACATTATTCATGCAAGTTCCAAGAGAGAGAACGAATAAGGTATAATAACCCTCTATTTTATACCTTAATGATTAATTGATACTTAACTCGGTATATATTACACTTTAATTATATCTTCAAGGAAATTTCTTATCTTTAGAAACACCTTAAAGAGACCTATAATCGAGTTGAAATTATCCTACAAGGGTAATTTATTTTCAGATTTGAGAAAGCTATGGTAAATCACCATCTTCATTATTGCCATCAACTATTTGTAGGTCTTCTCCTCCTCATCATAGCCGTTATCTGTTCCATGTGATAGTTAATGCATTCTTATCTCTTCATCATGCATCTTCATCATCATCATTGTTCTATAAATAAGGAGTTTCTTCCTCACTTTCACTCTCAACCCGAATCTAAAATCATCCCAATTTAGTTAGAGCCTTTATTTACTTGTTTTGACCATAAATATGAATTCCAAATACTCAAATTAGTGGAGTTATACTCTTGAATCATCCAATTCTATTTCCGAAGAATATCAATTCAACTCCGAAGATTGTAAGTCGTTCTTACACTCTAATTTTTTGGCCACTTATGTTTTTCTGTATTTATCAACTTCTCATACATAATTTTCTGATATTATTAAGTCTAGATTATAGTTCGGCTTCATACGATTCCAACAACACCATTATTGTCCAGTTTCATCATCATTTGACCCCTGAACGAGATATTCAAAGTTCATTGCGCAGCCCAGCTACTGATTTCTGGTGTGAACAGTGAGTGCTCAAGGTTTGCCCTTTTATCGAGTTTATAGTTAATCTTTTATTGATTTTATTTATGCTATATTTTATTTAGGTTCTATATGAATCCAACGGTACCAATCACGTCCATTTTCGATATCATTTGACCCCTTAACAAGCTCTTCGAAGTTCACCATGCAGTTAACCAACTGTTTCGACGTGACCAGTAAGTGCTCACGGTCTTCGCCTTTTACAGATGACATAATTAATATTTTGTGTATTTTATTGATTCTATTTTATAGTTAGTTTTGATACAAAGCCAACGGTACCAACCATGTCCAATTCCGTCTTTTTTTTGAGCCTTGAACGAGCAGTTCGAAGCCAGCTGTGCAGCAATATCTGTTCTGCCGAATTACATTCCGGTTTTTAGAATCGAGTCCATCAACTAGGAATCCTATCTCCGTTTGACTCGCATCAACATCTTCCTATCTAAGGCAAGTGTCGGTTCACTCTTGCTTATCTATTGTTTTTATTCCATATTTGTCTTAATTAACAATGAATCGGTTGTTATATTATGTTAAAAAAAAATATTATTCTCTTGTGTGTTGGGAACTTTAATAACCTAAAAATAAATGTTATTTAGGTTGTATGCATATAGTGTATATACTATATATATATACATATATGATTATATTATTACCTTAGGGTAATAGATGGACTTTGTTGTGGATTGTTATGGTTATATTATGTAGTTAGAACGAGTATTCGTAGGAACACTATGTATCTTGTGAGGTCTAGTTATTTCTTTATAACTCGGTATTAAGAGGATGTGCCCTAATATCTTTTGGTCATGACCATACCCTTATATGTTGATATAGATGGTGGTGCACTTAGCTAGTGCCGACAATCGGGATTATTCTCTTCGTTCTCATTGCTGACAATATTATAAACTTCAACTTTAATGTACGTTTTGAGAAGTAAAGAAGAATAAGTGTTATTATGAAAATAATAAATAATCCTCCAGGCGATTAGTACAACTTGGAAATTGTCTGGCCTCCTGGTTAAGTAAGTCATCTTTCCAATCTGAATTCACACAACACGTATGCGGTGAGGTTGTTCGTTGACCTAATTATTCATGGAGGTTGTTTCATAAAACCATTGCTGGTTATTATCTAAAATGTTCCCACAAAATATATATTATACAAATAATAATTCCTATAAGACTCAATTTCCTTGGAGTCTTCTCTTGTTATAAATATTTTCCATAAGACTCAGTTCTCTTGGAATCTTCTCTTGTTATAAATATTTCCCATAAGACAAAGTTCCCTTGGAGTTTTCTCTTGTATTAAATACCTACCATAAGACTCAATTTCTTTGGAGTCTTCTCTTGCTATATATATACATATCTTTTCTTAATTCGGTGGAAGTATCGATGTTTCCCTCGTCTATCGGCTGCATTCAAGAGCTGACGGTTTTTTAACTAGATACGACTACATAGAGTATCATATAAATCCCATTTGTATAGTCTTTCATTAGACTAACCGACCGCTATTTTCCTTGCATGGTTGGCTGGTGTATTCTGTCCACATACGACATATCAGGTGGTGCTCCCGAGGTGAAGAAGAAACCCCGATATTTGGCAGATAATGTTTCAAGTTCACGTTGTCAAGGTTGACGATCCAGATGTTGATCAATTTATATTTATAATTGTTATTTTTACAAGTCTTCCGTTAATATAATTTGTATTACTATTTCACATTGTATTGATTTTCCGTATTATTATGTAAGACTTTGACATTATTTATATATATATATGTTTTGTTTTTGTTCAATGATATAAGCCTAGGTTATTTTGGACGTGAAAGTCTGAAGTCATCGGCGGTAATATTCCCATGTGAATTGAGGGTGTTTCAGATATGGTATTAGAGCTAAAGGTTTTCAAAATCTATTTTTCATAATAATTTATGGATCTTTAAAAGTATTTGTTTTTTAAGGTTTAAAAATTATATAGACTAATTATTTATTGATTTATAAACAAAAATATCTTACTCATTTTAAATCGTATAGATAATTTATTGACATTTTTGCACGGAACCACCCCTTATATGGCCGAATTTGCGAGGAACCACCCTCTATATCAATAACTATTCCAAAGCAACCAGATTTCAACTTTTTCTTACCAGAAACCACCCCACCCTAACATCCGTTAGGTCTTCCATCCCTTTCCGCGAAAAGTGCATTATACCCCTAACAGATCTCTAAAATTACAACAAAAAAAACACACATTTCCTACCCGCATCTCATATCTCTTGATATTTTGAATTCATCATGATATTTTGAATTGCTTTTTCATTAAATTGTTACATCATAACAAAAGTAAAAATCATAAGGTGAAATAGTAAAAAAATTGGGCACGTTCGCTAGTTGAAACCCGATTCTTCCTTGCTCTGTCTTTTCTTCCATTCTCCTTCTTCTCTTCCTTTCATAACTTGAGGGCGAAACTATGGAGATGCTGAATAGCTGAATGGGCAATTTGTGGTAACGAGCTTGAGGATGAAACTATGGAGATGCTGAATAGCCAATTTGGGCGCGAATATGGGTTTTCTTGCGGGATTAGGGTTTTCAATTAGGGGCAATTTCTGGGTAGAAAATTGGGGCTTTTGTGTTTTGAAGTCTGGGATTTCGAGTGTGGACGAATTGAGTTTGGTTTCGAGATTGGTGAAGAGGCATCGAGCTTAGAGTTAGGTATCGAGCTTGGAGAAGAGGATGCAAGCTTGGAGAAGAGTCTAAGTGGGCGAGAAAGGTGCGTTTTATGCTGCTAATTAAAACATTTTTGGCTTATAAACTGAGATTCAAAATTGTGAGGATAAGAAGCTGTAAACTAAGATTCGAAATTGTGATATTGATAATTACAACCATTTATGGAGTTAGAATTTATATGTGAAGTTGGCAGAATGTTTCTGAGGTGTAGACGGAGGCTTTTAACTGTGCGTATAAGGAAAGCTCATTGAATGTTAGTTTGGTAGTTTTGGTATGTCATGCATTCAATACGATTTTTGTTGGTAGAATAATATTTTTTATTTTGTATTGATCTTGTTTGAGAGAATCTTTGCATCTTTTTGCAAAGTTCAATTGGAAGGAATCTTTTCACATGGATTGCATAATATGCTTTACTTTTCAGATTTTTTTTGTCCTAATGTTCTGCCAAATTTTATTTTACAGATGAGTGTGGATGTAAGGTTTCTGCATGGGGGAGTATTTTGTATTAGTGGGGTGGACCAAAGTCTTAGGTATAGGAGAAACTTAGTGTATGTGAAAAAAGATGTGGACCCTGATTTGCTATCCATTATTGAACTTCAACATTTCTTTAAAGAGTGAGGTGAGATTGGAGATGCTAGTGAGCTTTGGTTCTGTAGATTGGGTGCTACATTACAGAATGGTATTCAACAAATTAAGTGTGATAATGATATAATTGAGTTGTGTGAATCTGAGGGAAAAACAGAATACTAGATGTGTATGTTGTGAGACGTTGTGATGTGAGTCCAGATGCTTTACTTGATTTTGTAAAGGGTCAGATAATGAGGAAGGGTGTAGTTTTAGGCAGACAAGTGGGATGTCTTCAACAAAGGGAAAGATATTCTCAATCCTTATCCCAAATCTGTCCCCAGACCTACTCCTTCCCTCAAAACTGTTCTCAGATCTGAAGCTACATGATAGAGAGATTCCATATGCTGTATCTAACGGCTATTAGCTTACGTTTAGTGGTGTTTAGGAGCTTGTCGAGTGCATTTCCCGAATCCGGCTTGGAGAGTACATTATATGGATTTGAGAAAATTTCGAGAGCATTTTACGGCACAACCATGGAGATTATGTTTGTACCCATCATTGGTGTATTCGGGATAGAGCTAGGGCGAAGAATTGCCGAAAAGAAGTGCTGAGATATTGAGCTGAGTTCAGATGGATCGTTCTCCCTGATCCGATGTCCGATTGCGGTCATTCTAAATCGAGGAGTTAGATATTGAAGTCTACTTGAAGACCTCAAAATATGAGAGAAATCAGAGTTGTGGGTCAAACATTATGGCGATTCTACGGACGTCACTTTTCTAGAGAAGCTTAGCCGCGAACGCGGGCATCAGCACTGGACAGTTTACAGAAGACATAACCACGACCGCAGGTGGCCGACAGTTGTCAAGACCGAAATTTTGGAGTTTTCCTTCCGGGATTGCTTTTCCAAAGATCTTCTAAACATTATTTCCCTATTTTTATTTCTTTTCTTCCTTATTTCTTAAGACATATAGATAAGTTATTAAGTTCTAGTTGGAGAGAATCTTACTTTCTCATCTAGCCTCCTCCCTTAGAGTTTTTCATTGTTCTTGAGATGATGAACTAAATTCACCATTGTTTACTCAAAGCTTGAAGCTTTCAGGCTTGGTTCATGGTGAGTCTCTAAACTCATATTTTTCTTATGGAATTGAAGTATTTGTTTCTTTATCTCTTGTTCTTAATTGCTTATTGTGTGATGTTAGTTTAATCTAGGTCATGAACTAGGTTGATTTCCCTCATGCATATTGCTAGATCAGATGATTCTATTTGTAAAAGTCTAATATTTATGTAGCAATCACTATCTACATGAACTATTTGTGAGTCATTATGGTGTAGAGATTCTGAATTCATGTCGAGTATCAGTGATTTGCCAATGGTATTGAATGAACCTACTTATCTTTGATCTTAATGCTATTTTGTTATTGAATCTTGTGATTTCCTTGGTTATAACTTACAATAAGGGTCTCTAGGACTATTTGGACTAGTTGCTATCTTAGAACAAAGAGTAGGACAACCTATCGATTCTATCTTAAGGAAACATGTTATTAGGAGACTATGATCCATGAACCACGTCTGTTATGCTGATTGTTGCGAGTAAACTTCTCTCTGTATTGAATACAAAACATAGCTGCATGTTAGAAGATTATTACAATCAATTGAACAACCAAAACCCTCCTGTTCCATGTTACTTACAGTCATATTAGTAGTAGTAATTGCACTAGCCTCCTTTAAGATACAATCCCTGCTTTCCGCTATACTTTAGTAGAAATTGGGTAATTTAACTTGGCAGGCATAACGACCTTGGCCTCGTCACTACATCCAAATCAGTCCACAAATCTATCCCCTCAGAAGACGAATCAAGGTCTATCATACTTGCTCCTTCAGTATCACCTTCAATAGATGACTGTTTTGAAGATGAGGAGGAAACCAAATATGAAAATGAAGAAATTTGAGGGTCTGAAACCTCTAATGAAGAAGGAAGTGATTATGAAGATGTTTTTGTTGATTTTTAGATGAGGATGATGCAGACTTTGAACATAATGTTGATTTGGAGGTGACTGAGGATATCTTACAACAAGAAGATGGGCATGCAGATGGGGATGACTTGTTTGATGTAAGAGTACAAAGTGATAACAATACGAGCTATAGTTGGTATGATGATGAGGTCAGATACAGGCACCCAAAATTTAATCAATTGGTTGATTTTAGGAGTAGGATTGATCTTAAGTCTAGTATGATATTTGGATCGAAAGAAATTTTTAGGAAGTCTCTGAGACAATATGCAATTGAATGTGCATTTGATTATTACTATTTACACAATGATGCGAAAAGGATTTCTGCATACTGTATGAGTAAGTGTTACTACGGTTTGAAGCACAAGGAGAATTTGTGTGGATTTAAAGCTTGTGCAAGGAAAACGGGATCTGATGGTAATTTTCAACTGAAGTCTTTTATCCCCGATCATAACTGTGTTTGGCAAGATAAAAATGTAAAGGTCACAACTCTGTGGTTGGCTGGAAAGTATCTGGAGCATTATAGGGAGGATCCATAGTGGAGAATTAAAAGCTTCATAGAAACAGTGAATGGGGAATACAGTATGGAAATATCATATCATCATGCATGGAGAGCTAGAGTTAGGACAATTCTTATGACTCAAGGATTTGAACCTGAGCAATATGCCAAGGTATGGGACTATGCAACAACTATATTAAAGTGGAATCCTGGAAGCTCAATGTATGTGACGCTTGAGGTTATGGATGTGTGTAGTCCTGAGATGCCTTTAAAATTTCAGAGATTCTATGTGTGTTTCAAGGCATGTAAGGAAGGGTTTCTAATTGGTTGTAGGCCAACTGTGGGGTTAGATGGATGTCACCTAAAAGGTGCTTACAGTGAATAGGTATTGACAGCCGTATCTAAATATGGAAATGAGAATATTTTCCCCCTAGCCTATGCAGTTGTCGAACAGGAAACAAAGGAGACATGGACTTGGTTTTTAGAAATCTTGTACAGAGATATTGGATCAAAGCCTTTGACATTTATGTCAGATAGGCAAAAGGTAGTCGTCAAGTCATTATTTTGGCCATGTTTTCGATCAGGTTATTACCTTTATAATTGCTCATAATAAATTATATTCGTTATATCCAGGGTTTGATAGAGGCTTTATATGAGGTTGTACCATTGGTTGACACAAGAGTGTGTGTAAGGCATACGCACAACAACTTCAAAATCAAAAGGTCGGGAAAATCTTTTAAGGATGTAGTATGGCTTGCTGCTAAAGCTACCACCATTACACAGTTTAAAGTGGAAATGAAGCTTATAAATATATGGATGAGAAGGCTTATGCCCAATTGATGAACCAACATCCATCTACATGGTCTCTTCATGCCTTCAAGTATTACACCAAGTCAAATATGTTGCTCAACAATGCATGTGAGTCTTTCAATACTTGCATTCTGGAGGCAAGGGAGATGCCAATTCTATCTATGTGTTAGTGGATCAGAAGGAAGTTGATGAAGATGTTAATTAGAAAAAGAAACAAGATGAAATCTCATCAAGGACTATTAACTCCAGAAGTCATGTCAAAGATCAAAGCCAATGTAGCGCAGAGACTTTATAGATGTAAGTGTTATGGTGATGGTGACAGATATGAAGTTGACTCTTGTGGTGCCAGATATGTGGTAGATTGGAAGGACGGATCATGTGGTTGCAATTCGTGGGACATTACTGGGATATCGTATGCACATGCCATATGCTGCATTACTAAAAGGAGATTGAATGTTGAAGACTTTGTTGACTCATACTCGCATAAGGAGACATATATGAAGGTATATGGTTTGTCTATTAACCCAATGCCTGGTGAGGAACAATGGGAGAAGACTGGGCAACCACCTCTAGACCTACCAAACCTTGTAGTCCAACAAGGTAGACCAAAGAAGAAGAGAAAGAGAGAAGCTGGAGAAGCAAAGAAAACAACAGTGCCACCAAAGAACACAAGAGTGAGGTTTGGGAAGAACAAATGTGGGAACTATAGAGAGGAAGGCCACACTTAGAAGTCTTGTAAGAATCCTCCAATAACAATAGTGCCACCATAGAAGACTAACACAAGAAGGCCATCTAGTGAGAGCACTATGCCTATAAATCCAAAGAAAAGAAAGTACACCAAAAAGAAGGTAAAAGTATCTATATTTCGCTTTTATACAAAACTGCATACTTGACTGATTTATTTCGATGTGTAGGTGTTTACACGTCAATCTCATGTTGAAGTTGGCTCAACCAATATTGATGTATCAGTGGTTCAACAAGACATTGAATTGGTATATACTGTTGTTTTCTCCCTTAACATGTCAATCCTGTTCAATTGTATGTGTGTTGTTGATTGTCTCTTTTTGGTTTATAAGTAAACAATTATTCAAGAAGCAATGGTGGTGGCACAATTTGATGCTGAACCTGTGATACAAACTCATCAGTCACAGGCTGAAAATGTGGTCCAACATGCACCTTCACCAATTTCATGTTCAAAGCGTGGGCCATTGAAGATAAGATCACTAAAGAGAACATTGGGAATCACAAGAAAGGGAACCAGAAGTGTATGTGTTGTATGGGTTGGTTTGAACTATTATATCTGGCCTGTTAGATTTGGTTGATGATTGGTTCGTTTTTTTATGTGTAGCAAACAATTCTTGATGAAGAAGCAATGGAGCTCTCCAAAACTGAATCGTCACCACTCACTCCAAGTCTTCCTTTCACAGGTAGAGTGTGAGTCATCATCCAAGAAGCTGGGCATCAGGCGCAGGGGAACAAGGAAGTAAACAATGCTATTTTGAAAGCATGGTGATAACCAACTAAAGATGTAACTTAGGCAAACTTTTAGCCTAGTATTTCGTAACTCTTGACAAACTTGTAGCCTGGTATTTTGTATGTTTCAGTAATGTGTTGAACCATGGTAATCTTAGCTGAAGATGTTTCTTAGGAGAACTTTTATCCTAGTATATCGTAACTTTTGGCAAACTCTTAATGTTAATTTGCACTGTTTTTCTAAAGTTGTTGTTTCACTTCTTGTTATCTTTGTTAGCTTGGTAAATGTTCAAAACTTATGAATGATACGTGTTCAACACTGATGCATGATAAGCAAGTACAACACAATTCGTAAGAGTGATGCATGATAAGCAACTAGAACACAATTCATAACACACAAATCGCCACTATCATACATAATACCCAGTTCATAACACATGTACTACAATCACTGTCATACATAACACACAATTCATAACACACAAACAACCACTATCATAACACACGTACTACACTGTCAAAGAACACATAATAAACAACTGTTATAACATACTAAAGACAACATCAACATAGCCTGCAACAAAACACAACAAAACAATTACAAACCTCAACTTAGATAAGGAAAGCCATTAAAAGTCTTCAACTTCTAGTCTTCAAGTCTTCATTTCTTCGGTCTTCATTTCTTCAGTCTTTGAAGATACACACCTTGTAGTGGGCAATTCCTTCAATCGGGGTCGATCTCTTGAACAACACAACGTCATGCTTCTTAACTCCATTGTCAATGACGAAGTCTCTCCATCCGGTCCCTCGCCTGTACTGCATGTTTCTATACTTCACGAACACAAGCCAATCTTTGATTGCCATAAGATAGGCAAATGGTGGCTTTCTTGAATATATTTCTCTCCATGATCAAATGTGAGAGGCTGCATAATAGATTAGAATATGTTAGAAAAAGAAAATTATATAACAAAATTTGAAAACAATATTTCTCCAATACCAAACGACAATCATCCCCGACGAAACTTTTCTTCATAGAAATGACGAAGGTAGTATCTGGGTTTCGTATCTCCATTTCATCTCTCTCGTTGGTGGCCCTAGGATTGGGCATCTTGTCAACATAAAATGAAGTCTGGTTGCCATGCATTAGAGACATTGGACCACTCTGCACCATCACTTTCAGAAGATTCTGTGGTCCAGTAAGAGGAGGACGAAGAAGAGAAGAGTACGACAGTCACATTTTTAGCCATCGAGGAGGATGAGGAAGAGGAGAGTACGACTGTAGAGTTAGGAAGTAAGATGATGGGGATAGTAAAACAACAAGACTTGGCTATTTAAAGCAACAATGGGATATGGTTTGGTCAAAAAATACACTATGGAATCAGTTATGCAGCTTATAATGCTTGCATGTAGGTAAATAAATACAAGGTAAGATTTTAAGCAGTGCATGAATGTAGGTAAATAAATACAAGCTTTTAATGCTTTGACCGAAATAGTCAAGAGTGGTTGGGTTGTTGCTCTTTCCGAATCAGAAATATTGAATCAGTTATGCAGCCTTTGTAGCAACAAAAAAGTTCAAAATTATAAGGTAAAAAACACTCCAAATGTAACATTGCATGGTCATAATAATATTATTCATTCATAATAGAGGAACATCAACATAGAGTCACAATAACGTGTAGCTTCAATCAAGATAAGAATCCTAACATATGAAAATAAACATCACCTAACATACCTAAAATAACTTGTTAATAATAATTGCTAGACCTAACATACCCACAACAATCACAATAATCAACCTATTGGAACTATCCATCTTAATATATAATAGCTTGGTCCCTTGCCTTCAAATCATGTTCAAGCTTCGAGTTTTGAGCCTCTAAAAGTTTTTTCTGATTCACCGGTTTAGCAATTGTGGCTTCTTCTTTTGCATCATATGGACCATCAATCCATTGAAAAAAATTACAACAATTTGAAACTCTACTTGTATATTATGAGCAACTCTTGAACCTTCTTCCATAATTGTTCGTTATATGAGTTGTCCTAACTCTAACACTCAAATCAAACCAACATTTCCCTTCACTATATGAGTTGTATGACCCAAATTGTGATGACATTCTTAATAGGAAGTATTAAATTCCCCAATCTACAAAACAATCATAAACAAAATTACAACCTAAATCATAAGGTAGATCACAACCTAATTCACATCCTAAATCACAAGCAAACAAAATTAAAACACATAATATAATCACGTTATGAACAACCTGATTCTGGAGTAATGAAAATTTATTGAACAATCGGGAGTAAATTACCTCAAACGAAGCTTCGAATCCACTCCTCAAAAATTCAACACCAACAATTCCTTCAATTCGAATCTGTAATAGCATCGGTTTTTGAAAAAATCGGTCTAAAAAACACCTAATTTCAATGAACCCTAGAATCCCAAATACAAACCCGATTTTCCCCAAACATAACCCTATGACCCAATTGCAAGGAAAGGAAGAGAGGAGAGAGATTCCTATAACCCGATTTTAACCTAATAAACACTTAATCCGCCTATAACAAGCAAGATTATTCCCCAAATTAGATGAATTTGCAAGGAAACGAAGAGAGGAGGAGAAATTCGTCGTTATCCTATAACCCTATAACCAGATTTTCACCTAATCAACACTTAATCCACAAATTAAAAGAAAGATTCATCCTCAACCTAGCCGAATTCGCAAGGTAAGGAAGAGAGGATGAGAGATTAGTAGTTAGCTCAGGTATAATCTGGGATTCAACCATCGACGAGAAGAGAAAATGGAGAAGGAAAGAGAAGAAAGAGAAGAAAGAAAAGGGAAGAGAAGGATTGTCGTGCCCGATTTTTTTACTATTCACCTTATGATTTTTACTTTTGGTGAGCTGTAAAAATTTAATGAAAAAGAAATTCAAAATATCAAGAGATATGAGATGGGGGTAGGATTTCTGTTTTTTTTTGTAATTTTAGAGATATGTTAGGGATATAATGGACTTTTCGTGGAAATGGATGGAAAGCCTAACAGATGTTGGGGTGGGGTGACTTCTGGTAAGAAAAAGTTAAAATCTGGGTGGTTTGAAATAATTATCAATATAGAGGGTGGTTTCTCGCAAATTCGGCCATATCCGATGGTTCCGTGCAAAAACGCCTAATTTATTTGAGCTTGATAAATGAATTTAAAATTGAAGACAAGAAAAACGTTTATCTCGCCACTTATGTTTTTGAAACACGGCCAAACTCTAGCAGAACTTCTCTACTTCTCTCCCAGTTGTCAGAAATTAAAGATCTATGATCTTTAACATTTCGACCTATTCATATCTCGTGGTAGACAATGACCTGTAAGTTGTTGTGCGTCAAAATTCCAACCTAACTCCTTTGATCCATATCCAGATGGAGAATAAGAGAAACCGTCCTCGTTGTGGACGCGTTGGACCAATCAATGCTTCTCAGATCCAATTACAAAGCACTGCGATTCAGGATCATGATTCGGGAGCCAGTTCACAAAACCATCCGGTGAACGAACACCAAGAGCAGGATAACCTGCAAAGAGGTCAAGTTTAACTTCCCACTAACACAACTGCTCCATTTGACCTCAATACCACCACTCTCGAAAGAATCAAACAAATAGTGGCTCAAGCAGTTGCTGGATTGACCGCTCATATGGTTCCCCAACAACACCTATTACACTATTTGCTCCCATAGACACTGAAACAGAGGAGTCTGTACCTCATGCTTGTGAGCGCAGAGCTGGAAGGAGCGATAGTCGGGCACTAAAGGCCATAAGCACTATGAAGTCTGAATCCTATGATAGAACCGGTGAAGCTATGAGGGTCTCTTACTGGTTCGAGTATATGGAACGGTTGTTCAGGAACATCGTCTGTAGTGAGGCTGAGAAGGAGCACATAGCCTTACTCTATCTTAAGGATGTGACAAGTGAATGGTGGGTGTCCATTGGGTTAGCTCATCACCCTAAAATGAGTTGGGAGATTATCAAAACTAAGATGACTAACCACTTCTTCTCAAAGGCTTTGAGTGAGGAGAAGCCTATAGAGTTTCTCTACCCTAAGAAACATGGGCTGAAGGTGAAAGAGCTGGCGGAAAAATTTAATCATCTGCTCCATTATTCTTATGTATCAACAGAGGAAGATAAAATCTAGCACTTCCATGATTGGATGAATTCACAATTACAGCCTATGATGTTGCGCCATGGTTGATCCACTCTTGAGGAGTACATTGATGCAACAATCAAAATGGAGTTACCCATGGAGAATGCAAAGAAGGCTAGAAACGAACAACACCAGAGTGCCGGTAACCAGCACTACAGCGGGTTCAAATGTCTGGCACCACCATCTAACTTTTCCAAAGCAGGCAAATCCAGGATTGAGCCATCTCAGTCAATATCAACGCAACATTCTGATCAGATTAAGTATTCAATTCAATGTTACAATTGTGGAGCTCCTGGGCATAAGAGCAATGTTTGCACAAAGCCTAGAAGGACATGTTTTACTTGGGACATGTGCAGACATACTGTCCTAAGAAGAGGCAAGGTGGTGTTGAGTCTCAACAAGGATCGGTTAGTTACAACAACCGACCTCAACTCGGACTTACAAGGACTATTAATGTTGTTATTCAGTCAAATGTTTAGAGCAAGGGAAGAGCTCCAATTGCATCAGGCATCCAAGGCCAAAGATTGTATGAGGTGCGGCAAGCTGATGAACCAAATGCTCCAGTTGCTCAAGGTACCATATACCTAGATTTTACCTCCGTATGCATATTATTTGATTCTGGTGCTACACATTTGATGAAGGCTAAAGTCGCCTCACCTTATCAAAGAAATCCGAACTTTCCACAATAGAGAATAGAGGTAAGTAGGGGTTGAACCCAAGGGAGCAAGCTTTTTCTTGATAAGTTTCTATGTGATTCTCTAGTAACAATTGGGGGGGAGGGGGGGGGGGGAGAAATCGTTATTGTGACAAAGAGAACGAAATCAAACAACAAGTGAAGAAGATCAAATGATTTAAAAGGTTCACCTATCCATTCTAGAAATTGGCATGGTCGGTGGGTCCTAGATTCATAAAAGCAAATGTTCTAATAAAGTTTGAATGGATTGTCCTACTCTTTGTTTATAGATAGTAACTTGTCCAAATAGTCCTAGAAACCCTAATCATGCTACAACCAAGAAAATACTTAGATTTAATAACACAATTGCATAAAGCTAAAAGATGTGTAGGTTCATACAATACCATTGACAAATAGCCGGTAGTTGACATGAATTTAACGTCTCTACCCTATAACAATCATAAATAGTTCATGCAAATAGAGTTTGCTACCAAAGGTGAAATTTTTTCAAATAGAATTATCTAAACCTAGAAGTATGAAAAACATCAATAGATCTAGAACATGACTCTAGAAAAATCAATATCAATCAATCACAAATTTAAGCACAAGAGATCAAAGAACAATTTCATAAACACATTAGAACAAGAGAAGTAAGAACCTTACCACAATGACCAAAACCAAGGTTGGAACGTCAAGGGGAACACAATAGGGACTTAGTTATTCATAGAATTGAGGGAAAACAAATTACAAGAAAGAGTCATCTTGAAAAATGGGATAAGAGGTTATGAGATTAGATAATCCCTCCAGAAAGATAGTCTATGGGAAAATATGTGAATATGTGGTCAAAACCCTAGGAAAACCTTATGTAACTTAAAAAAGTTAATCTCGAAACCCCCATTCAACACAATAAAGTCTAGGTGGTTACAAAAGCTTCCCGGTCAAAGAACTACTCTGGAGGCGCGACCGCGTTCTCAGAACCGTGGTCACGGTTTGGTCTTTGTTGCTCTCTGGCGACAGATCAGTAAAATTTCTATATCTTTTGACTCACAACTCCAAATTTGCTCAAATTTGAACGGATCGTAGTAGACGTCAATGTCTAAGTCCTCGAATTGGAATCACCTCAATCGGACATTGGAGTAGGGAGAATAATCCATTTGAACTAAGATTAAATCCTCAACACTTCATTGTTAAGCGTCGTTTTCTTCACTTCGTCGCCTTTTGTTCCGATGCCTCATATGCTTCATTTAATGACTAAGTGCTTCCAAAACTTCTCTAAAGTCACCTAAAAACCTTCTTTGGCACCATCGGGATTGCTCCCATCAAATTCCCCCACACTTAGACCTTGCTCGTCCTCGAGTAAGCATGAAGGCCCGAGCGAGTATGGGGTAACTCGAAATCAACAACCAAACGTCCAAAGCTCACTCTCAAGTACCTACTTTCAAGAAAAACAAACAAAGACTATGGCCCTAACAAGAACTACCCAATAAAACAAAACAAAACATGACCTAAAGTAGCTAAAATGCATGTTGTGGACACCCCCTTCTTTCATCATTATCGATCCCAAGCAAGCACATCACAGTGAATCGTAAGAATATGCAATGGTTGTCTCAATCCCAATGATATATGCATGATAATCATGTTAAATTAAACTAGAGACATCTTTCCTCCATAGCATGCATCGTTCAATGACAAGAAGACACATGTTCCTCAACTCAAATAGAAAGCATGCCAAACAAATTCATGTTCTACCCTTAAGTGTCACTCTAAAAACAAGCAAACACATCCAGGACTAACCACAAGGGCAAGGTGCAAAACATATCAAGAGACGTTCATAAATAACAAAATTTATTTATTTTCAAAACACTTTTATTAAAATTTTAAGACTTTTCACGCGGTCATCAGAGGATCGATCCTCGGTGTTGTTTAAACCTTGGATATCACATGCTCAACCGACAATCGTTTGAGACTCAAACCCTCGGTGTTGTTTCAACCTTGGAGATCGCACACTCGCACAACTTGCGTTAGAAGTTTATCATGCTTTTTGTACTAAATTATGCGATAAGTTTATGTCTCAATCAAATCTCATGCAAAATAACCTTAGCGCTTTAGGTTTCGAAATAGATATATAAGCAAGTTCTAAAGCAAACATCCAAAGAAGAACACTCCTAAGTGAAGACATAACTAAGTAAAGTGAATTGGTCCACACATAATCTGATCAAAGTCCGCATGATCAAGTAAGTGTCTAAAGCATAATAAAACATTATCAACATCATAATGCATTTGCAAAATCAAAGAAACAAAACATAGTCGAAAGATCCATATATGTACTATTATGAGAACCCACAACAACGCAATCAGGGGATGCAACAACCGACACACAAAATCAAAACAAAACACACCAAAACAAACTAAACCACACAAAAAAAACACTAGCTAAAACACTCAAAAAACAAATTAGCTAAAACACTAAAAAAACAAACTATAGGCATGCAACACGAATACCGGTTCCCTCCCCACACTTGAAACGAGCATTGTCCTCAATGCATCAAAAGAGGACTCACAATAATAGGGAAAAGGAAAAAGTAAATGTACCTCACACATCGGGTTGCCTCCCGAGCAGCGCTTTTGTTTAAAGTCGTTGGCCCGACTTTTTGCTCTTATCAACCAGCACTCAGCCCCTCATGGGCCAACTCATCAAGGAACTCTCTCTTCTTCTACACATAATAGTATCTCACGCCCTGTTTGCTTCCTAATCCTCTTGTCGTACCACCCTCTCTTCTTCTTCTTCCTCACCATGCGTGGCCTCTTTAGGTGTTTTGTAGAACGAGGCACATGTGCTCGGGGTTCCAAAGTCCCGAACATTTGAAGGTGTGGACGCACGTAGGTGTCTTGGCTCAGCTTGAGATCATCTCCCGAATCAAGTATCTCTCCTTCATCGTCTAATGGAGGGCTCAGATCGTACTCATTGACGTTTAGCGGTAAGGAGAAAATGACGCCAGAGGTAGCAGGGGAGAAGGCACGGGCACGCGGGTCATCTGGGGGATTTGCACAGTCGCGCAGTTTGGGGACCTGGGCGCACGGCTCTACAGGGACTAGTTTGCCTTCGCGCTTCTCGGGTTGCGGGTGCGTGTCTGTTGGCTCCTCATCCTCAACCTCTTATTCATCACTTTGCATATCATCCGAGCCTTGATTGCTACTTTTTACCATAGCTTTGACATTGAAAACGCTCGGGTGGACTGTGGTATGATGCTGCGACTCTTCATAGTCTTGCACCTGAATGGATATTGATTGTAGTTTTTGCCAAATGCAGTCTTCCACGTAGTTAACCAACCGTTGAACATGCCATGGGCATGGAACCCCGTAAGCTTCAACAACATTACCCAATAACTCCTTAATTTCAGCTAGCTGGTAAAGCGTATCCTTGATTTCAGCTATTCCCTCAACCCTCTTCTTCCGTTCTCCTTCCATCTCTCCTGCAAGCTCAACGGGTAAACTCATTAGTAGCACGGTGTGGACCATAAGATATATCCACACCAAGGTTAATCACACAAAACTATCAACGAAAACGTTGCTCCCCGGCAACGGTGCCAAATTTGATGAAGGCTAAAGTCGCCTCGCCTTATCATAGAAATCCGAACTTCCCACTATATAGAATAGCGGTAAGTAGGGGTCGAACCCAAGGGAGCAAGCTTTTTCTTGCTAAGTTTCTATGTGATTCTCTAGTAACAAAGAGAACGAAAGCAAACAACAAGTGAAGAAGATCAAATAATTTAAAAGGTTCACCTATCCACTCTAGCAATTATCATAGTCGGTGGGTCCTAGATTCATTAAAAAATATGTTCTAATAAAGTTTGAATGGATTGTCCTACTCTTTCTTCATTGAAAGTAACTAGTCCAAATAGTCCTAGAAACCCTAATCATGCGACAACCAAGGAGATACCTAGATTTAATAACACAATTGCATAAAGCTCAAAGATGTGTAGGTTCATGCAATACCATTGACAAATAGTCTGTACTTGACATGAATCTAAGATCTCTACCCTATAAACAATCACAAATAGTTCATGCAAATAGAGTTTGCTACCAAAGGTGAAGATTTTCCAAATAGAATTATCTAAACCTAGCAATATGAAAAACATCAATAGATCTAGTTGAAGAATATATAAAAATCAATATCAATCAATCACAAATTTAAGCACAAGAGATCAAAGAACAATTTCATAAACACATTAGAACAAGAGAAGTAAGAACCTTACCACAATGACCAAAACCAAGGCTATAACTTCAAGGGGAACACAATAGGGCCTTAGTTCTTCATAGAATTGAGGGAAAAACAAATCACAAGAGAGAGTTTTCTTGAATAATGAGATAAGAGGTTATGAGATTAGAGATAACCCCTCTAGAAAGAGAGTCTACGGGAAAAATATGGGAATATGTGGTCAAAGCCATAGGATAACCTTATGTAACTTCCCTCCAAAAGTTAATCTCAAAACCCCCATTCAACACAATAAAGTCTAGGTGGTTACAAATGCTTCCCGGTTAAAGAACTACTCTGGAGGCACGACCGTGGTCTCAGAACCGCGGTCGCGGTTTGGTCTTTGTTGCTCTCTGGAGACAGATCAGTAAAATACCCATATCTTTTGTGTCACAACTCCGAAAGCGCTCAAATTTTGAGGGATCGTAGTAGACGTCAATGTCTAACTCCTCGAATTGGAATCACCTCAATATAACATCGGAGTACGGAGAACGATCCATTTGAAATAAGATGAAATCCTCAGCACTTCATTCTTATGAGTCTTTGTCTTCACTTCGTCGCCTTTTCTCCCACTGCCTCATATGCTTCATTTAACGACTAAGTGCTTCCAAAACGTATCTAAAGTCACCTAAAAACCTCCTTTGGCACCATTGGGATTGCGCCCATCAACATTCCTTTGTTTTAAAGAGTTGTGTCAATAAGTTAAGCTTGAAATGCAATGATACATGTGAACCATTCATAATAAATCATCCCAACGAGGGAACAATTGATCAGAACTAGTCAGTTGTCAAGATTTCCAGTGACCCTCCAAGTTCGGGAGTTTGAAGCTGACTTAATCTGTATTGCCATGGCTCCATACGACATTATTCTCGAGATGGATTTGCTGACACGTCTTGGGGAGGTAATTGACTTTTGTACAAGGACAATGGAAATTTCATCCGGTGGCCATCAAGTGTGTAAGTTTGAGGGTCGGAATGACGTCGATAATGAGAACTTGATTAATGTTATGGCAGCGTTTAAGCTACTTCGACAAGGTTGTGTTGGGTATTTATGTTATTTGGATTCACCCGAAAAGGATGAAGTTCTGGTTCACGATATTCATATTGTGCATCAATAGAAGTGTTCCCGGAAAAAATCCCAGGTCTACCTTAACCGTGACGTGGAGTTTACTATTGAGTTGGAAATAGGAACGACACCAATCTCGAAGGAACCTTATCGAATGGCTCAAATAAAAATGCAAGAACTGAAGAGCAACTTGATGAGTTGCTCGAGAAGGGATATATTAGACCATGTGCATCTCCTTGGGCTGCCCCCTTCTTCTTCGTCAAGAAGGAAAGATGGATCTCTTAGACTTTGCATTGATTATCGAGAGATGAGCAAAGTCACCATCAAGAACGAGTACCCCATGCCGAGAATTGATGATCTTCTAGATCACTTAAAGGGTGCCAAAGTCTTCTCCAAGATTGATCTGAGATCGGGTTACCATCAGCTCAGGTTTCGTGAGGACGATATTCCAAAAAGTGCATTCCGGACAAGATATGGACACTACTAGTCTGTAGTAATGCCATTCAGACTAACGAATACTCCAGTTATGTTCATGGATTTGATGCACAATATCTGGACAAATTTGTTGTGGTGTTCATTGACGATATCCCTAATGTACTCCCCGAATGAAGGAACTCATGAAGAACATCTTTGGATTACCTTATCAATTCTTTGGAAAATCAGTTGTATGCCAAATTATCCAACTGTGACTTTTGCTTAAAGGAAGTGTTCTTCCTTGGGTAAGTGATCAACGAGAAAAGAGTAATGGTTGATCAAAAAAAAGATTGAAGTTGTTGCTAATTGGAAGCAACCTCAGAATGTTAAAGAAGTGTGCAGTTTCTTGGGACTTGTACGCTATTATAGACGGTTCGTAGAAGGATTTGCAAAGACCGCCTTGCCCATGACCGGTTACTTCGCAAGGTTGATAAGAAGTTCATCTAGGATGAGAAGTGTGAGGACAACTTCCAGAAATTGAAAAAGTGTCTCACATATGCGCCATTTTAGCGTTACTTAAAGGAACTGAAGGGTATGTGGTCTAGAGTGATCCTTCAAAGCAGGGTTTGGGATGTGTGCTTATGCAGCATGGGAATGTCATAGCATATGCATCTCGACAGCTAAAGCCATATGAGGTAAACTACCCCTAGCCATCACTTTGAGTTAGCCGCAGTGGTGCTTGCTTTAAAGATCTGGAGACACTATCTCTATTGTGTGCTTTGCCAGATCTTCACCAATCATAAAAGCCTAAAGTATGTGTTCACTCAAAAGGAATTGAATATGAGGCAAAGTCGATGGCTAGAGTTACTCAAGGATTACGATATCAAGTTGCTCTACCATCCCGGAAAAGCCAATGTTGTATCCGATGCATTGAGCAGGAAGATGACACATGAGACTGCTTTAGCCTTGCTCACTGCTCAACCAGAATTCCATCATGAATTGTTGAGAAGTGAGATTGAAGTATGGTTCAATCATCAACAAGGGTATCTGAACATGTTAGAGGTTCAGCAACCTAGTTAGAGCAAATTAAAGAGAAACAGGTTGATGATCTTGTCTTGGTAATGCTATGCAACAAAGTCCAATATGGAAAAGCACTTGGTTTTGTTATACATGATGATAGATACTTTGGTTTCAGAATCGCATTTTTGTGCCTGATGTTGTAGAAGTTCGTCAATTGATTTGAAGGAAGCTCATTCTTCAGCATATTAGGTGCATCAAGGCTAAATTAAGATGTATAAAGACTTGAAGAGGAACTTCTGGTGGCCGAACATGAGTGGGATGTTGCAGAGTTTGTTTCATGATGTTTGACGTGCTAGAAGGTGAAGATTGAACATCGTAGAACGGGCGGAGAGTTGCAACCTCTTTCTATACCAGTGTGGAAATGGGAAGGCATTGCCATGGACTTTGTTACCGGATTTCCTAGAACTCAAAAGAAGAATGATGCTATGTGGGATTATCAACTGACTTACTAAGAGTGCTCATGTTGCTATCAAGTTGACTTGTGGAACTCAAAAGTTGGCTGAAGTATTTCTGCACGTGATAGTACGCCTTCATGGTACTCCAAAAACCATAGTCTATGATAGAGATGGTCGTTCCATGTCAAGATTCTAGAAAGAACTACATAAGGCCATGGGGACCGAGTTGAGATTCAGTACTGCTTTCCACCCATAGACAGATGGTCAATCGGAAAGAACGATTCAGACTCTTGAAGACATGTTGAGAGCATGTGTCCTTGATCAAACCTCGAGTTGGGAAAGCATCTTAAGTTTGATTGCATTCACCTAGAAGAACAGTTGGAATTCAACCATTAAGATGGCTGCGTTCGAAGCCTTTTATGTTCGGAAGTACATATCGCCTATTTGTTGGGATGAGAATGCTGACCAGATTTTGTTGGCTCTCGAGCTTGTTGAAAGGATGCCTCTAACGTTGCATTAATCACAACCCAGAGTAGACAGAAGTCCTATGCAGACTTAAAGCGTAGAATGTTTGAGTTCGAAGTTGGTGACAAGGTATTCGTGCAAGTGTCCCCCTGAAAGGGAGTATTCAGACTCGGGAAGCACGGGAAGCTTAATCCTCTCTATGTTGGACCGTTCAAAATCTTCTATTGAGTTGGATTGTTGGTTATCGTCTACCATTACCACGATCTGCACACCCAATGCATAATGTCTTTCATGTGTCTTTGTTGCGGAAGTACGTTCCAAATGATTCTCACGTCCTCATTTATGATGACATCGAGATTCAAGAAAATGGAACGTACGAGCAGAGACTCGTTCATATTCTGGAACGAAGGGAAAAACAATTGCATCGCAAGATGGTTCCACTCGTCAGAATTTTGTTGTCCAAGTCCGGATCCGAAGAAGTAACCTGGGAAACCTGGGAGACCGAATCCGATATGCGTAGTCGTTATCCTGAATTATATAGCATACTTTTGGGTCAAAACTTTTCTTGAGGGGAGAGTGATGTAATAACCCCTATCTTTTTTCTGCATTTTCTATCCTATCTTTTGGACCTAGTCTCCTTTCGGTCAAGCTTCGGGTCAAAACTTTTCTTAAGGGGGTAGTATTGTAATAACCCTCTCCTTTATGCCATAATAATTAAGTCGATACTTAGTTCGGTATATATTAAACTTTAATTATATCTTCAGGGAAATTTCTTACCTTTAAAAACACCTTGAAGATACCTATAATTTAAATAGAAATTATCCTACAAGGGTAATTTGTTTTCAGATTTGAGAAAGTTATGGTAAATCACCATCTTCATAATTTCCATCAACTATTTGTAGGTCTCCTCCTCCTAAAGACCAAATATTGCAGCCTCTTCTTTGGATTTTCCATGTGAGAGTTAATGCATTCTTATCTCTTCAATCATGCATCTTCATCATCACCATTGTTCTATAATTAAGGAGTTTCTTCCTCACTTTCACTGTCAACCGAATCTAAAATCCTCCCACTTACTCCAGTTCGAGCCTTTATTTACTTGTTTTGAACACAAACTTGAATTCCTTATATTCAAATTAGTGTATTTCGACTCTTGAATCATCCAATTCTGTTTCCGAACGATATCAATTCAACAACGAAGATAGTAAGTCATTCTTACACTCTGTTTTTTCTGTATTTATGAATTTATCGTCCATAATCTTCTGATATTATTTAAGTCTGAATTATAGTTCGGCTCGATACGATTCCAACGACACCATTATCTTCCAGTTTCGTTGTCATTTGATCCCTGGACGAGATATACAAAGTTCATTGCGCAGCCCAGCCACTGATTTCCCCGGCGTGAAGTGCTCATGGTTTCCCTTTTTATTGAGTTTATAGTTCATGTTTTATTGATTTTCATGATGCTATATTGTATTTCGTTTCGATATGAAAGCCAACGGTAC